>NW_006796034.1:522963-530394 GCF_000442215.2 Lipotes vexillifer | reverse complement strand
GCCTGGAGTCGAGTTCCCCGGTAAATGCGACCCGTGTCCCAACCAAGGACACCCGAGAATCACCAACACCAAGTAGAAAGATTAGCAAAGGATTTATACAAGTGCAAGTATAGAAGCTTACACAAACTGTCCGGACAGGGTCCCACTCGGAGAGAAGTGAGTGAGACCCCGACTAACAGTCGGGCGAGGCTTTTATACCCCTCACAGGGCGGGAAGTTCCCAAGGCGGGAGGGAGCTGTTTAATTTTGAATCAGCCAATCAGGAACCCGGTTCTTCCTGCCCCAAGCAAGCAAGCAAAGCAACTTTCTTACAGAAGTCAAAATGTGCTGTTAGCCCTGAAGCTGTTCTTCCGTTTCTTTCGTCACAACTCTTCACTGCGGTGTGCAGGCTTCATTGCAGTGGCTTCTCTTGTTGCGGAGCGCGGGCTCTGGAGCGCAGGCTCAGTAGTTGTCGCACACGGGCTTTGTTGCTCCGCGGCATGTGGGGTCTTCCCGGACCAGGGCTGGAACCTGTGTGCCCTGCATTGGCAGGAGGTTTCTTAACCACTGTGCCACCAGGGAAGTCCTAACCTTGCTTTTTAAATTTAAATTATCTTGGGCTTCCCTGGTGGCGCAGTGGCTGAGAGTCTGCCTCCAGATGCAGGGGACGCGGGTTCGTGCCCCGGTCTGGGAAGATTCCGCATACCGCGGAGCGGCTGGGCCCGTGAGCCAGAGCCGCTGAGCCTGCGCGTCCGGAGCCTGTGCTCCGCAGCGGGAGAGGCCGCGGCAGTGAGAGGCCCGAAAATTTAATTTATCTTAAAGGATGTGTCACAATACATTCAGATAGTTGTTTTTTTTGTTTTTTTGTTTTTTTTTGCGGTACGCGGGCCTCTCACTGCCGCGGCCTCTCCCGCTGAGGAGCACAGGCTCCGGACGCGCAGGTTCAGTGGCCGTGGCTCACGGGCCCAGCCGCTCTGCGGCATGCGGGATCTTCCCAGACCGGGGCACGAACCCGCGTCCCCTGCATCTGCAGGTGGACTCTCAACCACTGCGCCACCAGGGAAGCCCTCAGATAGTTTTTATTCTTTTAAACATCTGCATAATTTTCTGTTAGATGGATGTACCATAATTTAGTCTTCTACTGGTTGACATTTAGGTTATTTCCAGGTTTTCTTTTTCTATTACAAATCAGGTTGCAATAAACATCCTTGAATATATACATGCCACATTTTTGTGACATGGTAAACATATAGGTGAAGTTGCTGGGCTAAAGGGTGTTTGCATTTAAAACCTAGAGAGCCTTATGGCTCCATCCACCTTCAAGATGCTCAGAGGGAGCTGGGCTGCCGTGCTCGACACAGGATCCTTTCTGAGTAGCATCCAACCAATCAGGATTGGAAGCTCAAATGTAATACCCTATGTTTTTCAGCAAGATTACAGCAGCCTAGATTGAAAACTGTTCCTGTGAATGGGTGTGTGTGGAGATATATATATACATACACACACACACACACACACACACACACACACACACACACACACATATATAAAATGCTAAATCCAAGAAGTTTCACAGGCCAAACTACATTCACAGATGCATTTTTGGGAAATGGGTACAAGAATAGGATGAAGTATCAGTTCTCTGTCTTGTTTTAGTAGTTGGAGGATGAATGTTCTTGAAACATGAGCACTGAAACAATGAAATGGAGTTGGATGTATGGTAGGGTTACTGAGTAGAGCCTGGTGACATGGGGTGGGATGCTATGACTACAGAGGAGGATGTGTTTTCTTATGTAAATTTCTGACCCCCCAATCAGGACGGAGGGATTACTAATCTCCCATAACTAGACTTTGCCAAGTTGTCAGCAGTACTATACCCGAAGAAAACCAGCCAGCCAGTAGAGGGAAGGCCCAAGAAATAAATATCTGTGATCTTATTGCCTCATCTCCATATAACATATAATTTTTGTAAGTTCTTCAGGGTGTTGTCAAATTGGTAAAATAACTTTATAAAAAGCACTATTCTATCTATATCCTGGCATAAAGTACTCTAAAATATGCAGTTAAGGGAAAAAAGCAAGATGAATTAAAACATGTATAGTATGCTAAATTTATCTAAAATAATATATGCAGTGCTTATTAAAAAAAAAATAAGTGCAATAAGGTAAGAGAAAAGACATAAATATTGGAAAGGAAGAAATAAAGCTATTTGCATGTAATATGATTGTGTACGAGGACATTTAGTCCTTTGCCTAAAGGAATCTCTGAATAAACCACTAGAAATAATGAGTAAATTTAGTCAAGTCAGAAGACAAAGGGTCAATATACCAAAATATCAAAAGGCCAATAGGCACATGAAAAAATACTGAACATCATTAGTCATCAAGAAAATACAAATAAAAGTTACAGTAAGAAAATACTACCCACCCATCCTAATGGCTAAAATTAAAAAGACAAAGTCAAATACCAAGTGCTAACAAAGATGAGGCATAATAGGAACACTTATGCACTTCCGGTGGGCATATAAAATGGTACAACCATTTGGGAAATTGGTAGTTTCTAATAAATTTAAATATATACTTTCCTTGTAGCTAGTAGTGTGCTTCTAAATGTTTAACAATTGGCTTTGGGGGTAGAGGAGAAGGAAGTCCTGATTTATAGCATTTGCCTGTTTCTGTGGCATAAATATTTCCCCCTTGGCTGATTTCAAACTACCAATGGGAAGTCACTGAAAGTAGAGTTGGGAAGAAATGCTCATAACCAGCCCCAAGCTGTACAAGCTGGCTCCAGACCACCACTGCCTGTGACCCAGCAGTTCCACTTCCAAGTACACACCCAAGAGAAATGAATGCTTATATCCACAAAAAGATGACTTCTCTGAGAAAGTTCTTAGCGTCTTTATTCATAACAGACAAAAACTAGAAACAATCCAGATGTCCACCAACCAATGAAAGGATAAACAAATCATGCTGTATTCATGCAGCGAAATACTATTTTACAACTAAAAATAATGAAATACACAACAGCATGGATAACTCTCAAACATGTTATATTAACTGAACCAGATACAAAAGAGTACACTCCTAATGACTGGTTCCATTTATGTAAAAGTCAAGAATAAACAAAACTAATCTCTGGTGTAGAAATCAGAACAGTAGTTATTTCTGGGATAGGACTTGACTCTTGGAGTGGGGACAAGGTAACCTTCTGGGGCAATGGAAATATATTTTATCCTGATCCGCTTGTGCGGGTGTGTATATTTGTCAAAATTCTCCAAGCTGTTCACTTATGTGTAAAGTCACCTCAATAAATTCCTTGTTGACATTAAAGAATAAAGACAGTGATTTTTGCCTCATTTAAAAAAACCAATAGAAGAATAAATCACAATTTTTAAATGGTTATCTATAGAGGGATGGAGGAAACTAGGAAGCGACAGGGTTAAAAGCTAGATTCTGAATATACCTTGTTTTGTAGGTTTGATTTTGGACTCATGGGAATAATTTACATAAAAATTTATGTAAGACTAAAATAAATCAAAATTGAAAAAAGGCAATTCCTTAAAATCAAAATAAAACAAAATGATTTTAACTATATATTGAGTTGGTGGCCAACCACAGAGAAGGGAATTATTTCAAGAGATTTTTAACAGAGTAAATTGTAGTACATCCTAGTGGGAGAAATCCTAAGGCAAGAAGAACTCCAAAAAAAGTCTTAAACTTTTCAATATTCATGTTGCTAGTGATAATATTGGTGTTATTATTCTGAAATTATTAGCTAGATATAAAATAAGCAAATAAGTAATTATGCTAATGTTAATAGAAACCAGGAATTTTACCATAAGAGACAGAGATGCAAATCTAGAATTAAGAAATGTAGTAAACATTTTATAATCTTAAATTTGAATGGAAAATATTAGTATGAACTGTTGATACATTTTCTTATTTTGAAAATCTATTTCCTAGTTCTGTCCACTGAAGAGGCCTAGAAACAATGATCAGTCACACGGAATGTGTGAGTTTATAGTCTAGTGCCAGTTTATAGTCTCTTAATACTATTTCCCACTAAATGGAATCAGGGCTTCTTGGGGAAATGGATGGCTCTGGTCTGAGGCAGGAAATGCACATGATCAGCCTGGAACATCACAACATACTTGAAATTCCTGGGGTCATGTCAAAGGGACCCAGCCAACTTGTCAAGGCTCTAACTAGCCACAAATGGGACAATTTAAACATGAATAACTGAAAAGAATTGAAACATGTGAATCATGTTGAAAATTCACAAGTTTATAATCATGCTAAAACAAAAGATCCTATAACCACTGTTGGACGATATTGGGAAACCAACTTAATTGTTCTGAAAACAGGCGAGTCAGCCTGTTTTCTACCTTTGCCGTATTGAACTTTTGAACTTCAGAGTAACCAAATAGTAGTGGAGGAGATGTTTTTTTGTTTGTTTTTTTTTTTGCGGTACGCGGGCCTCTCACTGTTGTGGCCTCTCCCGTTGCGGAGCACAGGCTCCGGACGCGCAGGCTCAGCGGCCATGTCTCACGGGCCCAGCAACTGGGCGGCATGTGGGATCTTCCCGGACCGGGTCACGAGCCCGTGTCCCCTGCATCAGCAGGCGGACTCTCAACCACTGCACCACCAGGGAAGCCCAGAGATGTTTCTTTTTATAGAAGTATTCCAGCTAATAATTAAGGAATGTCACCATTTGACAAGTCCTAAAAGAAATAATGATTCTAGGCAAAGATAAAAGTATTAGCTTCCTAGGGCTGCCATAACAACCACAAACTGGGTAGCTTAAAAACGAAATTTAATGTCTCACAGTCCTGGAGTCTAGAGTCTAAAATCAAGGTGTTGGCAGGAGCATGCTCCCTCTGAAACTCTAGGAGAGGATCCCTCCTTTCCATTTCTAACTTCTGCTGTTTGTTGGCAAACCTTGGCATTCCCTGGCTTGTAGATACAACATTCCAATTCCTGCCTTTGTGGTCACATGAACATCTTCTCCCTGAGTCTGTCTATGTTCAAATGTTTCTCCTCTAATAAGGTCTGGATTAGGGTGGGTTTCATTTTAACCCAATTACGTCTATGGGCATGAAGTTTAGGACTTCAACCTATCTTTTCTGGGGGGATACAGTTCAATCAATCATAATCATCAAGGGCAGCTAGGATCCCAGAAAGACACAGGACATTATTTATTATGGCCAAAGAATTAGACCCAAATCAAACCAAGTCTAGATCTAACTACCAATTTACAGAAAAAAGAAGGGACTGAAGAGCATGCTAAAAAACTCCACAGGTATATAATCAGCAAAGTCCAGAATGTGGGAAATTCTACAGGACAAATGACCTGGTTTCCTCAACAAATAAACTGCAAGGAAAAAACAGAGAGAGAACATAATATAGACATAGTAGACACAACAACCAAATACCCTGTATAACTCTTGTTTGGAAATTTGAATACTTACTAGATATTTAATGATATAGAGGGATTATCGACAAGTTTTAAAAACATATCTTTAAATGAGATTCTACTATATAGCGTGGGGAACTATATTCAATATCCTGTGATAAACCATAATGGAAAAGAATATGAAAAAGAATGTATATGTGTGTGTGTGTGTAACTGAATCACTTTGCTGTACAGCAGACATTAACACAACATTGTAAATCAACTATATTTCAATAAAATAAAATTTTTTTAATTAAAAAAAATAAAAATAAAAACATATCTTAATGGTATGGTGGTAACGTTTAAAAAAGAGAATTCTTAACTTATAAGAATACATACCCTCAGATAAAATGACATGTTGTTTGGCAGGTGGCAGGAGCGTGGGAGATGGGTTAGGTGTGAAGCAGGATTAGCCATGTAAATTAATGAAGCTTGGTGTTGGGTACGTGAGAGTTCACTATACTATTTACTTTATATGCTAAAATTTTCTATCATATAAAGTTATAAAAATAAGATGCAGTATATATAATTCAGTGTTTCTCAACTTGGAGCAGTATCAGAATCTATTTTCTGAAGACCTCTCCCTTCCCCAAACTCTCTGAGATTTACTGTTCAATATTCTTTTCTAGGATATTGAGTTTCTCTTTTCACAGTCATCCCCTGCAGCTTGATTGATGATGGAGAAGTTTAGTTTTGTTTATTGGAGGCTCCTGTGTAGCTGAAAAAATACTTTTCATTAGGCAAGCAAGGAATTTTTTTAAATTCCTTTTATTTTAAAAGTAATTATGTGCATACACAAGGTAAAAAAGACAATCTAAAAAAGAGCCAAAAAGTAAGATCACTCCTCCTGCCCCAGTTCTACTCCTCAAGGTCTCCACTACTCCAAGTTTCCTGTGAATTGCTCTACACATTTTTTCTAAGCATGTACAAAATACACGCAATTTGGACCTTACTGCAAGTACTATCTGATGTTTTTTTTCACTCTGCAGTACACATTAGAGACCTTAGCAGCAAAGACAGATCCTCTTTTTTTTTCTAATTGCACTATATGGAAATACCATCATTTATTTCAGTCCCCAGTCAGCGAGCATTTTTTCCCAGTTATTTCCTCTTACAGATAATGTTGCAATGCACCTTCTCCTACACACAGAGAAAAGGAATTTTGTTGAAAAGCTGCATTTCTTAAGAAAACCCCTCCTTCATTCTTTTAGCTCAGGGCAGGAAGCACCCTGTGGTATGAAGTCATCACGCGGCAAACCGTCTGGACCTGACCATATCACCTTGTGATTCCCCAGCAGCTGGGCAGCTGGAGGCTGGGCGGTCAGGACTGCACCCCACTCCCAAGGAGGGGAGACGCCAGCAGCCCCAGCTCTGTGGTTGAAAGGAGATGCCCTTTGAGTCCCCCATGTCTGATGCCCCATCGGCACCATGTCATTAGGTAAGTGCGCTGGCTTTGGAGGAGTCTGGGGCTGAGGCATGTTAAACTCAGACTCACCTGGATGCAGCAGTTGTTCAGTTGGTGGTATGTTTAAAGTTAAGACACTAAATTGCTACTGTGGCCAGTGTCTCCGATGGCCAAGAGCAGTCAGTGATGTGTCCTCTCTGAAAGGCGGCATGCTGAGTGGGTGAGTGAAGTAAGCTTTTATTTTACCTTATCCTTTAAAAAAAATTTAAAACTGTGGCTTGTGTTTAATCCTCTGGAAGTCCTCTGTGACAGCGAGGTTTTTCTTTTCTGCTATGTGGGACTTTATGTGGGCATCTCTTGCCAGATATCGGAATTTCCTGGCAAGGAAGAGAGGCAATTTGAGTAACCCGCACACAGACAAATACATTTCACTTCAACAAAGCTTTTCATGTGTCATCGAAGATGTGTGAGAAACCAGACAGAACGCTATAGAAAATGCTCTTTTAAAAACATGACGGCTTTAGTGAAGCTCTTGCTACCCGATCTCAAACCGGATAAGTTCAGGCCGCGGCTTCACTGAGGAGGGCTGATGACCAC
>NW_006796034.1:519380-522895 GCF_000442215.2 Lipotes vexillifer | reverse complement strand
AAGAGTTGGGGAGATGGTCATGGTCTCAGTTCAGGCTGTGGGGCTTCCTCTCCAGCTTGGACAGTAAGGACCAGGGCTCAGAGCAAAATGCATATGACTTGATTTGTTTCTCCTCTTAAAACAATGCTTATGGTGCCTGTTATATGAAAAGTAGATAAAGATTTATTTACAGCCTCTCCCTGAAGAGTGTATTTTTGGGTTGTTCCTCATTGCTCTAAATTACCTTGGTGAAATTTGGCCAGTTCACAGTTATTCAAAGACAAGCATATGCTTATTGGGAAGGTATCGATAAAGTACTTGCTCATCTGACAAATCTGATGTTTCCATAATGGCATTTGACTTCAGAACAGAGGATACTGGGAAAGCATTGCACTAGTGGAACCTGAGGTGGGGATTCGAGTGAGGAATGAGGTGATGGGTTATGGGGAAAGGGCTGAGTCTTGGGAAAGGATGGAGGTCCTATGAGTTTGCCAGAGGAGATGCAGGATGAGCTGGTTAGAAGTAGAAGTCTGCTCTGTTTTTAAAAAAATTTAAAGCATTAACATCAAGGAAAAGTAAACAAAGAGGAAAAGAGCTAATCAAGGTGTGGTGCTGGGTGGCGGATGGACTGACCTAGGATACGCTGGTCAGCCTGGGCACGGGGCCCTGCACACAGTCTGTGCCGATTCCCAGGACTGAGGGTCAGAGACTTTAATGAGCAGGGCCCAGGGGAAACCAGTCTCCAGGTTTCATGGGGCTATGGTGAAAAGTCGGTCGGAGACCCAGGGGATTAGGTCCTAACTGAGAAGGAGCCTGATTCTCTAGGCATCCATCCAGGGAAGCTTTCTGTTTGCCGGCCCCCTGCCCCACTCCCCCTCCTCTGCAGGGGTGTCCCATTTCCCATCACCTGTCCAGTCTCTCTGAACAGCTTTTACTTTCTGAACTAGTTTAGATCCATAGAGAACCTTTTGTTAAGCATTCATTAGCTTGTAAGAATTTTTTTTTCACCCTATGAAATTCTTTCAAGCTTCTTGACATTGTCAGGTGCCTCGATGATTAGGTTTGAACAGCTGTGACCTTCAGCTGCCTGAAGACCTGTAATGCCATCCCTGCTGACTGTAGATTCTAACTCAGGGATTATTTCTGTCAACAAGAAGAAATACTGGAAAGGGGTATAGGGTCCCCCCTTCCTGACTTTGGGGTCTGTAAGCTAAGACCTGTTCTTCCAAGTAAGCTGCTGCTAGTCAATCTTGATTCTAGTTCCTCTAAACAGATCAATTTCCTAGAGAGGCAGAATAACAGGGTGCCTGGTTTAGGGGTCAGGACACCTGGATTCAGCATTGCTTCTACCACTGATTATCCCACATGCCCTGTGGAAAATCCTTCAGTATTTCCCTTAAGTAAAAATGAAGGGGTTGAATCACAATGCACAAAGATTTCAATAACCTGAAAGGAGGGGCTGAAATTGATGAGATTAAATTTAAAACAATTGGTTGCAGAGACAGATGCTGGGAAAAAGTAACATTGCTATTCCTACAGAGAAGGTTTATTTGCCCCTGAATGTGAAACAAGAGTGAGCTGTGGCCACATGTATAGCTCACAATTTCAGGCAGCATCCATAGAATCTCAGCTGCCAGAATAAGGTTAGAGACCTGCTGTGCTCTGTTCTGATCTGGCAGTGGAATCACCCGCCTCCAGCCTCACAGCTGCTTCCAATACTCTCTCCAACGTAGAGCGATTGTTCTTAAAAACCTAAATTTGATTGTGCCGCTCTCCTGCTTACAAACCTTCAGTAGCTCCCTATTGCTCTCTGAATAGTCTCATACAATGTCCTTCATGGTCTGGTCCCTGTTGACCTCAGGCCTATCTCTTATCCTCCACTGACCCACAACCTTGACTCTAGTAGTTCCAAACCACAGGTAGCTCCCAGAGCTGGTCCTCTCTCTCCCCTCTGGAGTGCAGTTTCCAATACACACACAAACACCCCTCCACTTGTCAGCTTTCCCATCCTCTGGGCTTTCAGAGCCTGCTGGGTGTGCCCCTGTCATAGCACTTCCCGCACCACATTGCAATTGCTTGTGAGTACTCCACTTTCCCATCCCAAGACAGTGAGCCCCTCAAGACAGAGACTATGCTTTTTCTCTGCACTCTCAGCATCTTCTATCTTCCTGGAAGACACTCAGTAAATAGCTGTAGAATCAGTGGAAGGCTAGGGGAACAGCTGGCAAACCAAGTGCATTCAGAGAAGAGTCATAAAGATGGTGAGGGCAGTGGAAATAAGGTTGAATGACAACTGAAGAAGCTGAAATGGCTTAGCTTGGAAAAGAGAGCACCAGGAGAGGCATCACAGCTCCCCTTCGTGTCAAGGGCTGCCATGGAGCAGTGGGATATGATTTACTCTAGGCTCTCCAGAGGGCAGGGTTAGACTCTGGTGGGAGGGCGGCCGACATGGTGCGATGTAAGAAGCAGCGATGGAGACAACTAGGGTGTCCTGTGGGTACATTTGGCAGAATAAGGATGCCTAGCCAACAAAGGATGGCTTCCTGGTGACCTAAAGAGCCTCCTGGCCCTGAAGGGCCCCAGCACTGTCTCAGGAGTGTGGTTAGAAGGATACCTGTGTTGGGTGAGGCATTCACCCCAATAATATTGAAGGTCCTGCAGAACATGTATTCTGTGATCTGCAAGCTCTAAAAGTTCTAAAAGTCTGTGATTCTCTCATCTAGGCCAGAACACCACACAATTTACAAAACTGAACAGACATTCTAATTGCTGACTTCTCTTCTTTACCTATTCCAAATCCACCCATGATGCGTGGTCCACTTAGTTGTTCCACTGGCAAAGGAAATGGGTATATCGAGAAGTTATATAATCTGCCCTAGTGTTTGCAGGATACCAAGAGGCAGAATCTTAATAGGAAACAGAATTCCTAAGTCTGAGTCATTAAAGCAATTAGCTTTTCCAGGTCCCTGATGACTCCATGAGCCAAGTTGGCCTAAGAAGTTTCATGTTTCTTACCATTATGCCTTCGTCCCATATCTGCAGTTCAAGAATACAGTCACGGCAGAGTGGCTGTGGGGATGGGCTCTGGAACTAGACTGCCTGTGCAACCTCAGACAAATCACTTCCTCTTTCTGCGAATAACTCAGTTTCCTCATTTATAAGGTAGATATAATAATAGAACTAGCCTTATAGAGTTGTAAGGGTAAAATGAGAATACAGAACATGGGTATATTAAGTACTTAATAAACATTACCTAGTGTTATTAGTACTGGTTGAGGACAGGACTTGGGAATAAAGACAATTGATTTCTCATTCCAGTGCTAAAGGTATAGGGCGGTGGTCTTCAGCTCTTCTCTGCACAGCCTCAGAAGTTCCTCAGAGGACTTCCCTGGTGGCGCAGTGGTTGAGAGTCCGCCTGCCGATGCAGGGGATACGGGTTCGTGCCCCGGTCCAGGAGGATCCCACATGCTGTGGAGCCGCTGGGCCCGTGAGCCATGGCCGCTGAGCCTGCGCGTCTGGAGCCTGTGCTCCACAAC
>NW_006796034.1:487243-519254 GCF_000442215.2 Lipotes vexillifer | reverse complement strand
TGGCCGCTGAGCCTGCGCGTCCGGAGCCTGTGCTCCGCAACGGGAGAGGCCACAACAGTGAGAGGCCCGCGTCCCCCCAAAAAAAAAAAAAAAAAAAAAAAAAAAAAGTTCCTCAGAGCTTCTGCTGAGAGCCTGGGCAGGGTGAAAGGGACCAGAGATGACAACCATTGGCAAAGAAGAACCAAATGGGGGAGTGAGCACACAGCTGGAGCTCATCTGCTGCTGTCTGCAGTGCTAAGACAATTTTTTAATTCTCTAGAAAAGTGAGGGTGTGTTGGGATTTGCACACAGCTCCATGTCCTTCCTCCCTCCCCAATAATTCCCTGCTTATGGGTAGTCTTCCCACAAAAGGGAGTTTGGATAAATTGTTGATAACCTTTGAATCATTAGTTTCTTTTTCTCCGAAGACAGGTAATTCATACCTTCTGATGTGTTCCCAGGGATGTTGCCAGTTTACATGCCAACCTATGTATAAAATACCTCCCCACCCGATGCCTGCCTGAGGGACACAGTCAGAAAGGGGCAACCTAGTGGCAACGAATATGTCTTAGACTCTGAGCTCCCTCCTGGTGAAGTCACTGAAACTCCAAGCCCACTGAAGGCACAGCTCAGCTTTCACCTCACAGAGTCCCAGGGGCCTCATACAGTTTTTAGTGACCATTCCATTTTTCCCGAGGCTGGGATCAGAACCACACTCTACTCTGTAGGTGACCTGCAGCAACCATCACCACCTCTGCTGGTCCTGATGCTGCACCTCCTTTCTGGTACCCACCTGGGATGGGGCAGGCTCTCCCCCACTAAAGTCATAGCTCTTCTGTTAGATGCCTCAAAGGGCTCTCTTGCTATTCCAACTTAGAATCTTCTTTGCCAAAGACTTGGGATCGATTCCCAGTGGAGTCTGGGCTAAGGGTCAGTTAAGACACCTCCCAGTATCTTGCTCAAAAGTCTTCTTTCTTTCTCATAAGCCTGGACAGTGCGATCCTTCACTGTCCCAGGATAAAGTTCAATCTCCACCAGGGCCCTCCCCAGGGAAGAGATGAGGGGCATGCTGCCTCTGTTCTCTTTTTTGATGCCAGAGTTTATCTGGCATCCTGCAGCTCAGCTACATTCCCAACACACTCATCAAATAACTCTCCTGGTGGCCCTTGAGGTGGACAGAGCTCCTGAAGGGAACCTGCCAACTGGGCTCCCTCTGGGACCACCAAGCTACAGATATGAATGTGCTTCAGGCTTTCTGCGCCAGGGGAATTTTCCAAACCTGATAAGAGTGTTATCAGGAAAGAATAAGAAATCATTTTCCTTTTCATAGATTCACAAAAGCAGAAAAAACTCTTAATATTGATTTGGCCCATTCTGGCTCCAAGCAGGGTTAGACTCGAACAATAAGTGTTTAAACTTAGAAAGAAAGAGAGAAAAACGCCTCCTAGAGACTGAAATGCTAAAATGCCCCCCTATAGGTTGGAGGTTATTTCTCCCCTAATGGCCACACCAGTTCCTCTGTGGTACCACTTGAGCCCTTTGCCTATTGTTTTGTCCTTAAGGGAAATCAGAAGGAAGATGGTAGCCTGCCTTGGCTATCTCCCATCACACAGAGGAATTCTCTCTGCCTGAGCTCTTATCCACCCATCCCACACACACACACACACACACACACACACACACACACTCTCTCTCTCTCTCTCTCTCTCTCTCTCTCTCTCTCTCTCTCTCTCGTTCACTCACACTCACACATCCCTACGTACATTTCTAGCTCTAAACTGTAATCACCTGTGTCTGACTTGGTTCTTGGATGTGAAGGGGGAGCCTGGGTATGCAATACCATAAAGGTATTTTCCCCCAAGAGATGCTTATGCAGCAATCCAGACATTCTCATTGCTCTGCCTTTTAATTAGTTCAGGGAGTTGCAACCTCACAGTGTGGGTGTGCTTGCCAGCTGTGCTTTTCGGGAAGGTATCTGGTCTGCGCTCGTTCCGTTTCCTCCCTCGGTGTTAGGAAATTACAGAGCCGGCTTTCTTTGCTTGTCTTGGAAGTGTGTGCAACTGACCTTACCCCACAGAGCCCCGGACACTCCAGGGCTTTTCTGAGCCAGTGCTTAAAGGCCCCTGGGGACCAATGTGGTGACACTCAGATCTCAGGTCTTGCAGCCCTCTGTCGTTGAACAGGGAGAGAGAGGATGGCCTTTGGGCTAAAAGGGATTGTTTTCATCTGTAACTGCTCAGTACCCTTGGGCAACCTACTGCACACTGGTGCCCCCGGGAGCCCAGAGGAGGGATTTTATGGCTCAGGGGAAACCTGCTTCTCTCCCATGCAGGGCCCCGTTCCAGAGGCTGCCAGATACCTTATCCCCATGAAAGGAGAGGCCCCAGAGAGCCCTTCTGGCCTTCCTTCCTCTGAGCTGCCCTATCTCTACCTCCCCATAGGGGTTCTGGGATGGCTGTAGCTGAAATCAAATCTCTCATTGCTGCTGACTTTTTAGAGTTAACTTTTCTCCCCTACACAGTCTCCCCTTACTTTGTTTATGCATCCTCCCTCTGGGTGACCCTCTTCAGCTCTATTTTAACTTCTCCACATTCCCAGCTTTGGCACATCCCCCTCTTTACCCTGGCTTCTCCCCTAGATGTCTTCCAGCTCAGTCTGTGTGGCCAGGGCCTCTCTGATTTGCTGATTTGTTCCTATGGGCTGTGTAGGTTTCTACACCACGCTTTTCAGCTGAAACCCACCAGGGTGAAATTTTCTTTCTTCACTTACGTCATGCTTTGGCATGGAATTCCTCTCTTAGTTTCCTTCTGTCTGCACATCTGCTTTTTGGTGGCTATTCCCATCCCTCTTGCCCCCTCACCTTTTGGGCAGTCCCTCCTTGGCACTTGGCTTCTCCAGAGACCCTCCTCTCTGCCAATAGGGTCATTAATCACTGCCCTGGCGTTGACTCCTATGCTATAGCCTTGCAGGTTGCCACCTGCTCACCACCTAGTCCCAGCTGTCATGTTGATTGTCACTGAGTGTGACCTCAGCCAATCCTGAAGGGTGCCAGCCCCATGACATCCCTGTCTCTAGACTAAGGCAGAGCACAAATGAAGGGGCCCGGAGCTCCTTGATGAATGGTGTTTTCCACACCTAGAAATATGTACTTTTGTAACCTCTAATTTCAGAAGAGCTGCCTACTTGAAATGTTGTATTTGATATTATATTTATTTTTTCAAAATAGCAGAGTAAATCAAACTTTATACGAATTTTTTTCATTTAATTTTACAAAGGATAATACATTTACATGGTTCAAACCTCAAAAAGTATAAACTCTTATACAGCAAAAATTCTTTCTCCTAACCTCATTTTCCTTCTGCCCAGTTTCCACCCTGTGTGGGTAGGCACTGTGTGGATCTTCCTTAGCTCTTGATAGCTCTTGGTAGCCTTGTACTAGATTCAAAATCAGTTGAGTGCTCCAAAAACAGTGATGTGCCAGCTAGTTAGATAGAAAAAGAGGCCTCTCACTCTGTCACACATGTGCCATTTAGGATTGAGGTACCTGGTCCTCACCCACCCCTGTGGCTATAAATTCTGTCTTAAGGTCTTTCTCTGTCTCTACAACATAGCCTTTGTTGTACTAGGAATTTTTATCTCAGCCATCTTTGTCTACGTGTCTCTGTTTCAATGTCTTGAAGCTCAAAGCAGATTCCATTACTTGGGAGCTTAGTGAATTGGTCCCAGTTAATCAGATAAGCACTAGAAAAATTCCCTGGAAACCTCCAACAGATAGACTTAGAAAGATCCAGCACAATCCATTTATCACAGCAAGATTACAGCTGATACCTTCAAAACGGAGGAGACCCTGTGGTCCTCTAAACAGCTTGAAGAGGGCTCTAAGGAGGAAAAAGGGGTCAGGAGCGAAGTGTGGGCAGGCAGGTGTGCTCAGCCTCAGGCTGGGTGCACCCTGAAGCCAGGACTTTCTTTGGACAGTGGTTGGTGGCCCAGGCAGCAGGAGTGACCAGCATTCCTATAGTCAGAAAGAAAATTTGTCTGGGCAGATGAATCTTTGGAGAGTTCTGACAGCCCACCTCCTGGGCACTCTCACCTCTGAGTCTGGTTGGAAAGGCATCTGGCAGCCTGGTCATTATCAGCACCATCTCTGAAACTGCCCAGGGCAGTCCCCCTTCTACACACACACACACACACACACACACACACACACACACACACACACCCCACACACCCCCCCCACACACACACACACAGTGCCACCTCATACATTTGTTCCAAATCTTCACTTCTCTGAAGTGCTTTCAGTTCACTGACTCAAGTGGTTCTGGATTGGTCTGGAGGGGTCACCACTGCTGTTTGATGGCCCAGCTGTGAAGCTAGAACCTCCCCTTGAGTAAACTTTCTTTGTGTTTGACCTGCTGCCCCACACATGTCTGTGAACTGGCACCACATTTAAAGATGCTCACTGGTTGATCACAGAGATGGCCCCAGGTACCACAAGATTCAGAATCACAAGAATGGGGAAGTTTGCCGTGGTCCCAGTGGGAAGTATTAACCTTCAGCCATAAACATGTGGAAACTGGCATTCTTATATGGTGTCTATGATTTACGTAGTGATACCATATTAAATATTTAGTTAACAAGAAAATGTCACTCCTGAGCCACACCCAGTGTCCCGTGGGATATTGTACTCTGCACCAGGGACAGATGAAGGGAAAGCAATTATTCACCTTGGGTAAACTACCTGGTCTTTAATTAGGAGCTGGGAGGAAACACCTAAAACCCCTTTCCCTAGGAATATCCCCCAGGACGTCTGTTCTAGCTCATGCCTGACTGGAAGATCCTCCAGCCTCTGAGCGGGGACAGCCATCCTGGGAGCTGCTTGGCTTATGCGTGAGTTCCTGCTTGGACAGGGGATCTACACATGTGCCACAGCTGGGAGGACACTTGCCCCAGAGGACTGGTAGACGGGACCTAGGGTTTGAGTCACAGAGGGTGAGATTACAGGGTAAGGACCGGGTCTGTGGATCAGGGAGATCAGTGAGAGCTGCTGAGTGGGAGGTGCCTGTGGGACTCCTGAGTAAAGGGCCAGCGACATCCTTATTTGGGGACCATTATCACATGAAATAAGGAGAAGAGATGGGGCCCTGGAAGAGTTGGTGGGCTGAGAAGGGGAGAGGCTAAGGATGGATGTCCACAGGTAAGAACGCAGGATGTCTCTGGACAGAGCACAGATAGGGCAGTAGTGATGCATTACCTCTTAGGGGTAAGGTGTAACTGCTGTGGATGGGGTGTTCTGGGTGGAGGGCAGGGGCTGTGGTAGGTCACACCTGCTAGGGCAAGCAGGGGACAGGTGTCTGTCTGAAGGATGGGCATCAGCCTTCGTGGCCTAGTTGGTGTTCTCAGCCCTGCCCTCAGACTGCCAGAGGTGGGTGGTGAACAAGAGGAAATGAATGTGGACTTTCACTGGCACTTTCCAGATCCACACATGAGCCATGGGTCAGTGATCAGGGGGATGGGTGGTTTGTGGTCCAAGGTACACTGCCCTTGCTGGGCAGAGTCATGGTGGGTGATAGAAGTGGGTGGAGCCTGCGGTGTGCCTGAGCCCGGAGCCTGCTCCTGCCAGCTGACTGCGTGCATCTCTTCCCAGCTCCTCATTAAGCGATGTCATAGTCACAGCTTGAAATCGGCCATGGTGGGGGCACTTAGACGATGGAGATCTGCAAATGCTACATATCAAGGCTTTCTTTTCCAGAGAGCCCATTGTTAAACATTTACCAGCGCATCACTCGGGGTTGGAGTAAAGGGTACAGGTCAGCAAATGAAAAGGGATGAGTCTAAAATGAGGGACCTTGACTGCTGAGGAGTTTGGACTTTATTCTGAGAGCTGATGAGAGTCATTGAGGAGCCATGTAATGCAGTACATTGCTCGAGAGGGTAGTATTTGAAGTCTGTTTACCTAGGTTCAAATGCTTACTCTACCACTTGATAGCTGTGTGACCTTGGGCAGATTACTTAACCTCTCTGAGCCTTATTTTCCTCATCTGTGAAATGGGAGAAATAATGCCTGCCTCATAGTTTATCGCGATATGTAGACAAGTTTTACACGTAGAGCACTTAGAACAGAGCCTGGCATGCAGCAAGCATTCAATAAATGTTAGCTATTATAGAAGTGTTTAGACCATTCAATGACATGATCATATTTGTCTTTTGGAATGAACACTGCAGCAAGGAGAATAGATTGAAGAGAAAAAGACAAAAGGCAGGAAGAGCAGGAAAGAGCAAGGGATGGTGAGAGCCTCAACTAGGCTGGAGAGAAGGGAGTAGATCTGAGGGATCTTGAGGTGGGGTAGAGAGGGCTGGGAATGTGGTGCGGCGGGAAGGAGAGAGGAAGGGAAGATCACAACCAGTGAGCAGAAGTGAGCAGCGAAGGCTTTGAGAGAGAGGTGGGTCTTGAAGGGATATCTCTGCGGAGAAGAGAGAGGAGGACCTTATGGGTAGAGGAAGCCGTGTGAGAAGAGAGCAAGGGTTTTCCAGAGAGTGCTGCGGTTAATGGCTTTTGAGTCAACACGTGTCATGTGAGTGTTTAGATGTTTGATTGATGCAGCTGGAATGAAAAATGAAGAAAAACCAGTGGGCTTGAAAAATCAAAAATCCCTCAGAAGATTCCTACATCACTCCCAGCTCCACATGCTGCTTCTGCTGCGCATAAGAAACCAGCTGGTGACAGGTCCAGGCACCACTCCTCACCTGGCCGGGCAGGCAGCCTTCCAGCCCAGAGCCGCTCCTGCCCCTCCTGGGTCTGATGGGGGTGGGGACCCTGCAATGGCCCTGATCAGTGCTGCTGAGGAAATTAGCCGAGCACTGGAGGGTTAAAATCTCCCTCTCTTTCATGAAGGGGAGAGGGAGACAGGGGTCTTTCCTGTTTGCCCTACGCCTGGCTTTTGGGCGCCTTCCTGTTGTCCTAATGGTGCTTTGTTGGTGGCACAGGCCCTTCTAGACCACTGGGGCAGTATTTCACCCTTGTCACACTTGAAACACTGCTGCCAGAGTCTGGCTAACTGTGTCACAGGCTGCGGTTGCATCAGCCCACAGTCTGAGGTTGGTTGGGGAATAGTGACAAGCTGGTGTTATATCCAATTCTGCATAGGAGTGTAGGGGAGAGGGGTAACAGGGTGCTGGCAGTTACACCGGCTGGGCCGTGCAAGCCTGGAACTTTAACCCGCCTCCGCCAACCATCCCCCACTCAGCCTGGAGAAGCGTGGGCAGTGGCAGAGAGCAGGACTTCTCTCTCATTCTACTCCCCCACAGCCTCTCCTCAGCCACCACCCACTGTCCCTCCTCCCAAATGAGATGGAAAAACAAAGATGTGGCAATGATGTCAAGGGGGTGAACAGATAGCAGAGAACCGCACTGGACCTGATTAAGTGACTTGGAGAACTCAAGTTATTTGGAGAGAGAAGATAGATACATACAAGAAATGTAGAAAGATAGGCAGACATCGCTCCTAGCTTCGGTCAGAATACTTCTCAGATATTCTCATCCTGGGGTCCCATGAGTCTGCCATGCTTTGCAAATGATATGCACCAGGATGCTCAAAGCAGGGTGTTGGTTACCTGTCGCAGTGACCTTTGGGAATCCGGCAGGGTGGCATAGCTTTAGACCATCCCAGAACTAGCTCCCACTTAGGGGCTTTTCTCAGACAAATTACTTGGCTGTTTTGGACCCACTTGGGCTTAAGGCAGGTCATGTGGACTCCACCCCCAAGATGGCGGCCAGTTCATCTTCTGCGGGCCAGGCCGGCCCAGCAGCTCTCAGCCAGTGCTCGTTCTTTTCCAGCCACTGGTGGGGCTCCCTGGAAACCCTCCTTCTGTCCTCTGGCCCTGCCTCCTGACAGGTCAGGTCAACTCCAAGGGGTTGACCTGGTGCAGTGGGAACTGGAGGCCCAGCTCATCCTCCTGTTTCTCTACATCCTAGCAGGCAACGCTGCCAGGCTTCCCTTCAGAACAGAGACCCTCGTTCTCCTGGCTGCCAGGAGTGTTGCCTGCTGATGGGGGGCAGCTGAGTCCCTCCCCAGGAATTGCCCTCACCCAAAAGGAGCTACTTTGCCCAAGGTTATGTCCTCATCCCAGGAACAACTGCCTCCAGCGAGTGGATGATGCAGAGGTACACAGTCTTGGCCCTTTGAGGGCCAACTCAGCCTCAGAGCTCCCTCTGGGATGGGCTGAGGTCTCTGTGCCGACGGCCGCTGCTCATCCTTACGTGTGAGCCTTCTCTCCCTCCCTGACACTATCGTTCCCAAGCGCGCTCCCCAGTACACCACTAGCATGTAAATCTCTGTCCCAGAGTCTCTTCCCCCAGGGAAGCCAGCCCATGAGACTTAGAGATACTGGACAGGAGGACTTTGGCGCTGAGGTCCGGTCAAGGGCCGTCTGCAGGGAGGCTGGGTGGTGGGAGAAGCAATGTGGGGAGACCCTCTGTCAAGGAGGTTGGGAGGTTGCTGAAGGAATGACCCAGGGAAGGAGGAGTTAACTCTGAAGGATGCCCGCCTTGCCCTCTGCAGCCCACGGGGGATTGTCTGGCCCTTTTGAAGGAAAAGGAGAGGAAGAGAAGTACACAGGAGTCCTGATGCTCTCTAGAGGGGCTCGGCTGCTTGTCATACAACTGGCTAAACACACACTGCAGAATCCATCTTACTCCTCGGTGCCTGGGCAAATTTACCTCACAAGGGCATTACTTCCCTCCATCTGAAGTCAGCTGGGAAATTATGCAGTTAGTCTTACCATTAGCCAGCTCAACATGCGACTGAGATGCAGATGCAAACGATGAGAGGAAAAGATAAGAGGGAAGAGAGACTGGGGGGCTGCGGTATGGCCTGCTCCTCCTCGGGGTAAGAGGTGGGTAGAAGGGAGGTCATCAGCCAGGCCTCGCCCCGCTCGGCCTGGCTTCATCCCCCAGTCCCCGTGATGCGTGCTCCTTTTGGAAGATCACGGGATTTCCTCGGTCTGAACACAAATCCCCTGACTGTGACAGGAAACAGGAGTGAGGGTTTTCCTCTTTGCACCTCAGCAAGGGACCCAGAGGCCAGACACACTCATCTGCCCGCCAGATCCAGAACAGACCCCAATCACAATGGCTTCCAGACCCGGAGGCTGAGCTAGAACCACAGCCGCTCACAGCACACCCCTCAGGTCCCCCCATCCCAAACCCAAAGAGCTCAGAACAGCTCAGCATCTCCTGCTTGCATTCCAGAAAACTCTTGAAGCTTAGGGCGTAAATTTTATAAGGCCAGGGACCCCATATTGGAGGCTAACTTTTACATCGTGCCTGACACAGCAGCCATGGGAATGCAAGGGAACTGTCGTGAAAGCCATAGGATTTTCTGAGGGCTGTTTGTGCCGAAAAGCATTCCAATCCTTTCCAGAGGCTGTACCTGGGCATTCCCCAGGGGGTGCTTAATGGAGGGGGGACAATGGGCACAGACACACATCTGTCCAAAGGATATATTACCTCGTAGGAGCTAACCGAGGCCCCTTCAGTTTCTGCTAGTGTTTTTTGTTTAAAAATAATTTTTTTAATGTATTTTATAACAATTTCAGATGAAGTTGGAAAATAAGCACAGGATACGAACTTGCTTCATCAGCTTTTTTATCCAACCCCAGGATCCTCCAGGGAGAAGGAAAAGTCAGATGCAAAGTTTACAAGAACTTGTGTAACATAAAGTGAGTGACGGGCTCTCCAGGCTGGCCTCTGGGCTAGTTTCTAGCACGCAGGGAAGGAGGGCTCTGTACTACTGTGAGGTAATAGAGTTGATTATTAGACCAGTGGCTGGTGTTGCAGAAATAGGGTGGAGGGGAGGGGGCTAAGAGTGAGCGCCGCAAGAAGAGCCCTTGGATGACTCTGGACCAGCCACTGTTTTCTAGAATAGGGGTAACTCATGCTACCAAGGCTACTAACACACAGGGGAAGAAACCCAATTCTGGAACACTACCTGCAGTTAAAAGGCAGCTTACTTGGGTTCTTTAAGGTGATGCATAGATCTAAAATTCTGATCATCAGTTCTATGAATTTTGTCTGTGCAGCTGACAGTTCTCCACCAGCCACTCAAACTGTCAGAGGCTCTAGATAGGAGAGCCAGGCAGCCCACAGCACAGGGGACATATTCTCCCCTCTCTTGTTTGTCCAGAGCAGGTGAACTTCAGCTGCAGGCTGGCTCCTGCCTGTGGGATTTCCCGCTCTGTTTGGTCTGAGCCCAGAGTCAGCGTGACTCCAGATAACCCTGATATGGAATAATAAAGAGAAAATTAAAATGACACAAAAGCCCCTATCATCAGATGTCATCTTAGGTAGTTTTTATTTTTTGTGTGGTCTTAGGTAGTTTTAAATGATGAGATGTTTCCTCCTTTCTGAGCATGTGCATGTGCATATGCATATGTATACCCCCCAACACACACATACTTTCACCCTGTATCTCTTTATACATTTATAAATTTCTGCTGCTTCATCCACATAATGATGATTAAAAAGTCTGGCTCAATTTCACCTCTGAGATGGGCTGTGTGGGTCAAATGATATCATGCAAGCCCTCCAGAAGGATGAAGTGTTCTAGAAATGGCAGGTATCCCCACCGACAACCATAGTTTCATTCTTTTTTACATGATTGCTCTGCATCTTGCCCTTCATGTTCAGAGAACGAAGGGGTCCAAAGCTTTAGAGTTAGGCTCTCAGTGATCCCTGTGTTGACAAGATCGTGTTTTTCCTGGAAGGCCAACTGAGCAGTTCTCCAAATATATGCACGTATGGGGCAGGAGTCCATGCAGCCTTCAAACCTTGAGCCAAGACACAGCATTAACAAAACCAATAGTTTCATTTTTTTGACAGTGGGAGGGCTGCAATCACCCTTTAAGTGGCCGTTCAGTTTGAAGTTCAATAAGCACTTTGAGAAACACTTTGCCCCATTTTTTTTTTTTTTGGTACACGGGCCTCTCACTGTTGTGGCCTCTCCTGTTGTGGAGCACAGGCTCCAGACACGCGGGCTCAGTGGCCATGGCTCAGGGGCCTAGCCGCTCCGTGGCATGTGGGATCTTCCCGGACCGGGGCACGAACCCGCGACCCCTGCATTGGCAGGTGGACTCTCAACCACTGAGCCGCCAGGGAAGCCCAAGAAACACCGTGAATGAGGGGTGAAAAGTCCTTGGCTTTAAATGGCACTTGATGAGCAGTGCCCATGTCACAGTTTGGGCACCACGTTCTCTCCTGGGTGGAGCACCTTAGTCACAGAGCCAATGCCTGATCCATGTGTGTAGGACAGGGGAGTGTGTGTGTGTGTGTGTTGGGAGAGAGGGGCAGATCTGGGGGAGAATTTTTTACTCCCTCTTCTCTGCAAGATTTCCTGTGATGTAAGTCGCAGTAAGTGACTTAAGTGTACATGCATAAGAGCCCAAATACTAGCTCAGTGGCGACCATGGCAACTGGTAGGTGTTCTGGTCTTCCAATAGCAGGAAGTAAGACCTGTGGGCTCTCAGGCAGTCACCGGTTTGGGTTGCTTACCAAAGCTCTAAGTGGAAGCATTCACCCCTGCCAGTTCTGGACTAGTCCTGGGTATGTGTGTGGTGGGAGGTATGTGTGTATTGAAAGCAGAGGAAATTCTGCAGGAGGGTGGCCAAGAAGAGAGACTAAGCAGAGAGATGTATCACCACTACCGAGAAACAGGCTTCCATGAGCCAGTGAGACATTTATCCAACAACATGAGACCAGCCTCCATTCCCTTTAGACGACACCATTGAAGATGTAGCCACATCTTTGTCCCTCACCTTCACGAGGCGGGGTGTAACACACTGGGTTTAATGCAAGAAATACAGTTTGGAAACAGAAGATCTGGATTTAAATCCCAGCTCTGTCACTCACCTGGTGTGGACCAGGGCCTCTCTGAGGTTATTTCTTCACGTGGAGGTGGCAGTAAGACCCACTCCAAAGGCTCTTAAAGTTGAACCTACCACTGCTGGTGAATGTGACATGTTCTGTAAGTTTACAGCACTGTAGAAATAAATAACGTTACTGTTAACGTTATTGAAGAGATTAACTTAGCACGGCGCACCATGTGATTCATCATGGGTCCCCTGTGAGTTATCAGCTACAGAGGGGACACTCACAGTGCCACACATTGCCACAGCTAGAACTGGCGCACCGTTCTTTTCCTAAACAAAGAACAAATGAGCAAAATCTTGCCAGAGTCAAAAGACAACCGTTCTTTCTGCTTTGTTGGCTTCTTGAAAGGCAGCCTACCGCTGGCTAGTCCCTTCTGTGTGGGGAAGAGCAGAGGAAGCCCCTTTGCTGGTTGTATGGATTGTGGTTCTGTGCGTAGCCCACACCCTGCCTTTCCTGGGCTCACAGCAGTTCTCAGCCTTTTCCCTCAAGGTGCAAGACAGATGATGCTCACAAGTGTGACATTCACCGTGCGCTTCCCACAGAGCTCAGACTGCCTCTCTCCAGCCCCTTCTCCTGTGTCAGAACGAGTGTCCTCACTGTGAGATGCGAAGATCATAACCCCCTCACTAAGCAACAATATTGTGCATATAATCACGCATCCACTCTAATTTCAAATCTTTGGTGCATCCTGTTATTGATAGTAAGAGACTTGTCACAACCGATTGACACCTGATGGTATACCTGGAAGTCAAGACTGAGAACGAATGTCTTCATCTGCAAGTGAGGTCAGGAATTGGCTTATGCGTCTTAGTATTTCCAATGCCCAGCACGTGGTAGGAGCTCAGTGCCAACTTGAATTGGAAGGAGAGCCCTCCCAGCTCCTCACAGATGAGCTGTGGGGCAATTCCAAGCCCAGAGGTGCTGGCTGGTTAGTCAGAGCCCTTTCTGGAGCACTGCAGTCACGTGACAGGATGAGACAGGGGCTCTACGAGGGATTTCACTGCTAGAACGAGGAGCCAGCTCCCTTCACATTCTGTGGTAGTGACAGCTTTAAGTGGAAGACTTAGTGCCTACCTTCTTTCACGTCTGCCTTTGAAGGTGGCCTCTTGCCAGCAAGAGGTGCCTGAGGTTTGGGCTTGCTGGGGACTGGACGAACTAAGCTTGCAGGTGCTACTGCGCAGAGAATACAAGTGAACAGCCAAAGTAGATCTTTAGGTGCAAGGCAAAGAGGTGCGTTCTGAGCGCTGTTCCTGGAGACATTCAAAGGCACATGCTTTTATGTGGACCCTTGGGTGGATCTACAGCTCCAGGGGATCTGTGTGTATCAGGACCAATGCTGGCGTGGACTTTCCCTTCCAGATATGGAAGGCCCTGCCAGGGCAGCAGCCTGAGCTACACACCCTCATGTAGGAGCAGTCTGGAGGCTGGCAGCCCACAAGAGTGGGTTGAGATCACCAATGTGTGGAGAACCTTCTGGATAATTTGTCACAAGTGTGCTAATGGCTCTGGGGGCCAAGAACAAATTGGTCACCCAGCATATTTTTGAGATTAGAATGTATGAATGAGTTGCTCTGTGAATTATTTGTTAAATAGGAGAAAACTAGATCTGATGGGCTTGGACGGTGAGGCAAAGCAGGGCTGGTGAGGTAAAGCCTCGGGGTTGGTTCAGCCTTAGGGATGGGCAAAATGGCCTCACAGTCTGAAAACCTCCCTGGTGGTACAAGGCCAGCTTGAAAGTTGACCAGGTCAGAAATATGAGGAGGTTTCATTCCAGCTCTTGAAAGAAGGGGATTGTAAGTGGCAAATAGGAAAAGAGAGGAACTGGAGGAACCAAACACATTGGGCATCAGGGAGAGGTGTGCATTGACAGTCGGCTATCACCCACTACACGGGAGGACTCAGCTGTGGCTTAGGGGTGGGCTTTGCGGTCAGGCCAGACCCAGGTGTCAGTCCTGGCCCTGCCACATAGTCCTGTGGAACCTGAGTGAATCATTAGCCCCTCTGATCATCAGTTTCTTCACTGTGAAATGGAAAATCATGGCTTCCTCACTGAGCTGTGGTCAGGATGTAGTCAATTCAGTATGTGAGGTGCTTGCCACTGTGCCTGGCACAGAGCAAGTACAGGGCTTGGTGTTGTTCCTGTGGTTGCAGTGTGACTGTTACCATTCCCAGTGCTGCATAACAAACAGCACAAATTTAGTAGCCAAAAAACAACCATTTTGTTATGCTCATGGATTCTATGGGTCAGGGATTCAGAAAGGACAGAGGCTCATCTCTGTTCCATGATATCTGGGACATCAACTGGGATGTTCAAAATCTGAGATATCTCAGTGGTTGGAGGCTACTGTCTTCCGAAGGCTCATTCACTCACATGTCTGGTGCCTGGCCTGGGTGAGACTTGAAGATGAGGACTGCTGACAGAGGGCCTGCACTTGGCCTCTCCAGGTGGCTTCCCTACAGCATGGCATCTCAGGGTAGTTGAACTTCTAACATGGTGCCCGGCTTCTTCCAGAGTGAGCATCCCAAGAGAACCAGGCAGAAGCTGAATCGCCTTTTTCTGACCTGGTCTCAGAAGTGGGCTGCTTCTATTGGTTACAAGAAAGTCTTTGAGGCAGGCTGCCTATAGTCAAAGGGAGGGAATTTCTGGATGGAAGGAGTGTTAAAGAATGTGTAGCCAGGGCTTCCCTGGTGGCGCAGTGGTTGAGAGTCCGCCTGCCGATGCAGGGGACACGGGTTCGTGCCCCGGTCCGGGAAGATCCCACATGCCGCGGAGCGGCGGGGCCCGTGAGCCGTGGCCGCTGAGCCTGCGCGTCCGGAGCCTGTGCTCCGCAACGGGAGAGGCCACAGACAATGAGAGGCCCGCGTACCGCCAAAAAAAAAAAATGTGTAGCCATGATTTAGAAACACCAAAGTGAATGTAGAAAAGAATAACGTCTTATGCTTACAGTTTAAAAAGCCATTCACTTAAAAAATTTTTTTAATTTATATTATTGAAGTATAGTTGATTTATAATGTGTTAAGTTCTGCTGTACAGCAAAGTGATTCAGTTATACGTACTATACATTCTTTTCCGTATTCCTTTCCATTATGCTTTATCACAGGGTATTGAATATAGTTCCCTGTGCAATACAGTAGGACCTTGTTGTTTATCCAATCTATACATAATAGTTTACATCTGCTCATCCCAAACCCCCAGTCCATCCCTCTCCCACCCCTCCTCCCCCTTGGCAACCACGAATTTGTTCTCTATGTCTGTGAGTCTGTTTCTCTTTCATAGGAAAGTTCATTTGTGCCATATTTTTTTTTGTATTTTTCTATTTTATTTTTTTATTAGTCATCCATTTTATACATATTAGTGTATATATGTCAATCCCAATCTCCCAATTCATCCCACCACCACTACCACCCCTGCCACTTTCCCCCCGTGGTGTCCATACATTTATTCTCTACAACTGTGTCTCTATTTCTGCCTTGCAAACTGGTTCATCTGTACCATTTTTCTAGATTCCACATATATGCATTAATATACAATATTTGTTTTTCTCTTTCTGACTTACTTCACTCTGTATGACAGTCTCTAGGTCTATCCACGTCTCTGCATGTGACCCAATTTCGTTCCTTTTTATGGCTGAGTAACATTCCACTGTATATATGTACCACATCTTCTTTATCCATTCGTCTGTCGATGGGCATTTAGGTTGCTTCCATGACCTGGCTATTGTAAATAATGCTGCAGTGAACACTGGGTGCATGTGTCTTTTTGAATTATGGTTTTCTCAGGGTATTTGCCCAGTAGTGGGATTGCTGGGCCATATGGTAACTCTATTTTTAGTTTCTTAAGGAACCTCCATACTGTTCTCCATAGTGGCTGTATCAATTTACATTCCCACCAACAGTGCAAGAGGGTTCCCTTTTCTCCACACCCTCTCCAGCATTTGTTGTTTGTAGATTTTCTGACGATGCCCATTGCATTTCTCTAATAATTAGTGATGTTGAGCAGCTTTTCATGTGCCTCTTGGCCATCTGTATGTCTTCTTTGGAGAAATGTCTATTTAGGTCTTCTGTCCACTTTTTGATTGGGTTGTTTGTTTTTTTAATATTGAGCTTCATGAGCTGTTTATATATTTTGGAGATTAACCCATTGTCTGTTGATTCATTTGCAAATATTTTATCCCATTCTGAGGGTTGTCTTTTCATCTCGTTTATAGTTTCCTTTGCTGTGCAAAAGCTGTTAAGTTTCATTAGGTCCCATTTGTTTGTTTTTATTTCCATTACTCTAGGAGGTGGGTCAAAAAAGATCTTGCTGTGATTTATGTCTTCTTCCTATGTTGTCCTCTAAGAATTTTATAGTGTCCAGTCTTACATTTAGGTCTTTAATCCATTTTGAGTTTAGTTTTGTGTATGGTGTTAGGGAGTGTTCTAATTTCATTCTTTTACATGTAGCTGTCCAGGTTTCCCAGCACCATTTATTGAAGGGCTGTCTTTTTTCCACTGTATATCCTTACCTCCTTTGTCATAGATTAGTTGACCATAGGTGTGTGGGTTTATCTCTGGGCTTTCTCTCCTGTTCCATTGATCTATATTTCTGTTTTTGTGCCAGTGCCATATTGTCTTGATTACTGTAGCTTTGTAGTATAGTCTGAAGTCAGGGAGTCTGATTCCTCCAGCTCCGTTTTTTTCCCTCAAGATTGCTTTGGCTACTTGGGGTCTTTTGTGTCTCCACACAAATTTTAAGATATTTTGTTCTACTTCTGTAAAACATGCCATTGGTAATTTGATAGGGATTGCATTGAATCTGTAGATCGCGTTGGGTA
Source organism: Lipotes vexillifer (assembly GCF_000442215.2). Lineage (NCBI taxonomy): Eukaryota > Metazoa > Chordata > Mammalia > Artiodactyla > Lipotidae > Lipotes > Lipotes vexillifer. The sequence continues at coordinate 502,536 of NW_006796034.1, read as the reverse complement.
GTATAGTCATTTTCACAATATTGATTCTTCCAATCAAAGAACATGGTATATCTCTCCATCTGTTTGAGAAATCTTTGATTTCTTTCATCAGTGTCTTATAGTTTTCTGAGTACAGGTCTTTTACCTCCTTAGGTAGGTTTATTCCTAGGTATTTTAGTCTTTTCACCATTCATTTCATGCAATGGTGAATGGGGTTGTTTCCTTAATTTCTCTTTCTGATCTTTTGTTCTTAGTGTATAGGAATGCAAGAGATTTCTGTGCATTAATTTTGTATCCTGCAGCTTTACCAAATTCACTGATCTCTAGTAGTTTTCTGGTGGCATCTTTAGGATTATCTATGTATAGTATCGTGTCATCTGCAAGCAGTGACAGTTTTACTTCTTCTTTTCCAATTTGGCTTCCTTTTATTTCTTTTTCTTCACTGATTGCTGTGGCTAGGACTTCCAAAACTACGTTGAATAATAGTGTGTGCTATATTTTACATTCCACATATAAGTGATATCACATGGTATTTGTCTTTCTCTTTCTGACTTACTTCACTTAATATGATAATCTCTAGGTCCATCCATGTTGCTGCAAAAGCAATTATTTCATTCTTTTTATGGAAAAAGCCCAATCACTTAATCCTCACAGTACCTTTGAGAGGTGGGCAGGCAAGCAATATGACCCCATTTGGCATTGTGGAAACAGGCTCAGGAAGGCCAGTTACTTCATTCCGCTGACCTGAAGTGTTTATACAAGATGCCCTCTCTGGTCCCTTTCAGCTCTGAATTACGGTAGCTTTCTGCTCCTTGCAGAAAGAGGCAGTCCTGAAAAGTTGGCTTTAGTGAAGGAAGCAGTTTGACCAGACCTCTATTTACTGTTTCAACAATTTCTGTGACTTCCTGGGGCAAACTGAATTGCTTCCACTTAGTCCACACCTGGATTCTGAAGGCAGCTAATTTTAGATTCCTTGGTTCAGTGCCAAGCATCAAAGCAGCATTGAAAGAATCATCTTTGCTCAATTGGAGTACAAATTCCTTCAAAAGAGATCAATTCTGGTGCCTCATCTTAAGATAAGAAAACCCCCATTTATCACATAACTTTAAGCTGAAACATTTCAGCCAAAGCAGGAAAAGTGAAAAATCAAGATCACCTTTAAGCAAATGACTCACTGAGCAAGTAAATATATCAAGAATGAAGATTTTGATGAATATAAAATTATTAAATTTATATGGATGCAATTCACTTTACTCAATACTTGTGGTCCTGATTGGTGAGTGAAAATTAAACATTTTTACCTTAAGTTCATTTTAATTGACTCAAGAGTGATACAAGAATGAGGAATTTCCTAGTAAAAGACTCCTGTGAAATTTGCTTCCTAATTTCAATTTTATAAATTTGGGTTTCTAGAAACTGGATTTTCTTAAAAAGTGCTCAGCCTATACCACATAGTTTCCTAGTCACTGTTAGAAACTCTGATTTTAGGGACTTCCCTGGTGGCGCAGTGGTTAAGAATCCGCCTGCCAGTGCAGGGACATGGGTTCGATCCCTGGTCCAGGAAGATCCCACATGCTTCAGAGCAACTGAGCCTGTGTGCCACAACTACTGAAGCCCACGTACCTAGAGCCCGTGCTCCACAACAAGAGAAGCCACCACAACGAGAAGCCCGTGCACCGCAAGGAGGAGTAGCCCCAGCTTGCCGCAACTAGAGAAAGCCCGAGATCAGTAACGAAGACCCAACACAGCCAAAAATAAAATTAAATAAATAAATAAATTTTTTTTTAAAAAAAGAAAGATTCTGATTTTAGAAATTTTGAATCTTTTCTCTGTTGAAACGTCCACGTTGAAAATGACATTAACCGAGTTTGTTTCCTTTTCTTTATTCAAGATTTGTATTTTTTTAAAAAAAATACTAGGGGAAGGGTGATAAAAAGGAGAACCACAAAGGAACATTGACCAAAACTTAGATCCGAGCATGTTCTTTTCTGATGGCTTTGGAAGCCTAGTGAGAGATTAGTACAAATCTACCAGCACCAGCCCCACCACTTCTTTGCTGAAGGACCCAGTAACATGTTTTTGAGATGTGTACACAATGCCCTGTGGCTAATGCAGATCACCTTGCAATCTGAAACTTAATGATAAGTTAAACTTTTTAAGAAGAATTTAAGCTGGCAAGGCACAGTGGTAAGGCTACATAAGCATCCGGTCAAGTGTTCATTCAGCACCTTCGTTGTGTTCAGTATTGTGCTAGGCGTCATGGGGAACAAAAGAAGCAAAAGGCTCTATTTCTACACCTGTACATCCCAATCTAGCTGGAGGGCTGTGACACACACAGGCTACAGTGAACAAGCCAGCTTCCTATACAACATTATAACAGACAAGAATATAGTTCCAGGTATGTGATGCTATTGAAGAATAAATAGGTCAGTCTAGCAAGTGCTATTAATTATGTTGTATAGACAATAAGGATGAAAGGAGAATTGGTGAAGGCAGAAATAACATTATAGCCCTGTGTTTATGAAGCTTTTAAAACACTTTCCTGGGGGCTTCCCTGGTGGTGCAGTGGTTGAGAGTCCACCTGCCAATGCAGGGGACACGGGTTCATGCCCCGGTCCGGAAAGATCCCACATGCCACAGGGCAGCTGGGCCCATGAGCCATGGCCGCTGAGCCTGCGTGTCCGGAGCCTGTGCTCTGCAAATGGAGAGGCCACAATAGTGAGAGGCCCGTGTACCGCAAAAACAAACAAACAAACAAACAAAACATTTTCCTATTCATTATTTTACATATTTATGACAACATTGGACAAACTCTGAGCCAGGATCATGACTCTTATTTTATGAGCAGGGGAAATTGAGTTCCTGGAAGGACTTTTATCTCAGGGATCTCATGGACGTGAACCCAGAGACTCTGACTCCAAATCAGATACTCTTCCCTGCATGACACTGACCCCACATGTGGCAGCCTTTTTTTTTTTTTTTTATGGATGCACCTCGTGGCATACGGGATCCCAGTTCCCTGACCAGGGATAGAACCCGTGCCCCCTACAGTGGAAGCGTGGAGTCCTAACCACTGGACCACCGTGAAAGTCCAGTGGGAGCCTTTTAAAAGAAGGGTTTTCTCCAGAGGGAGCTTTAACTGGGCCTTGAAGGAAAGGCAAGGGACAGGCAATCTGAGAAGACCGGACATTCGAAGAACCCAAGAAGCTACACCAGAGCAAAAGGACAGACAGGCAGCATGTAGGAGGCAGTAGAAAATGAGCCTGGCTGTAGTGGCTGGTTCTTATGGGGGAATAAAGTGCAGGGAGCTTGGACAGGGAGAGGTGGGCTGATCTCAGGAGGCCTCGATCTCTGGGCTGAAAATGGTACGGAGCCACTGGAACCCAGAAGTGATATGAAGTATTTTTAACAATATTCAACTGGACCCAGTCATTCTGGGAATTCATGGATATAAAGAAATAACCTTAAATATGGAAAAGCAATTTGCAGAAATATGCTCATCACAGCTTTATTGGCACCAACATGCCAATAGTGGTTAGGTTAGGCTATGATTGGTTCTTTTTATTCCCATATTTCCCAAATTTTCTACATTTGGGGATAGTGATGTGCTTCCAGATACGTGAACATTTATGAATGAGCATCCTATGGGGCCATTATAACTGGTCCCCAGGGAGATATGTTCCTGACATAATTTATGACGAGTTTATTATCAGCATTCCCCCGGGGTTGATTGGCCCATGTCTTTATCTTTTCCGCATCCTATAGAACTGTTCTGATGCAGCACATAGTCAAGACACATGTGCGCGCGTGCGCGCATGCACACGCGCACACACACACACACACACACACCACTTTAGAGCACAGCACACTCACAAGCTAATATCTAGTGGGTTATTTAACCATTAAAATAACTCCTTGTGTGTTTTTCTTTGGAAAACAAACCTTCTACTTACTATGAGTCAAAAGACTGCCAACAGGAAATTAGGATTATTAATGGCTGAGAGATCACCAGAGGTAAGCCAAACAGACTGGAAAAAGCCAGGCAAGCGGAGGAAAGCATAAGAGAATACACCAACACACTGGCGAGGACAAAAGAGAGTGCCTATTCTCCATTCTGGCTGAGTTAGGGCTATGGCAACTCTAATGGGGAAAGCCATTATTTTTATTTATTTTTTTTTTATTAATTTTTATTGGAGTATGGTTGATTTACAATGTTGTGTTAGTTATCACTGTACAGCAAAGTAAATCAGTTATACATATATCCACTCTTTTTTAGATTCTTTTCCCACATAGGTCATTAAAGAGTATCGAGTAGAGTTCCCTGTGCTATGCAGTAGGTTCTTATTAGTTATCTATTTTATATATAGTAGTGTGTATATGTCAATCCCAATCTCCCAATTTATCCCTTACCCCCTATTCCCTCTTGGTAACCGTAAGTTTGTTTTCTACATCTGTGACTCTATTTCTGTTTTGTAAATAAGTTCATTTGTACCACTTTATTTAGATTCCACGTATAAGCAATATCATATGATATTTGTCTTTCTCTGTTTGACTTACTCAGTATGACAATCTCACTGTTTTAAAAATAATGAATGCAGTAGGCTGAATAACGGCCCCCAAAGATCTCTGGAACCCATTAATGCTGCCTTATAGGAAAAAGTGTCTTTGTAGATGTGATTAAGTTAAGGACCACGAGATAGGGACATTATCCTGGATTATCTAGAAGGGCCCTAAATGCAATCACAAGTGTCCATATGAGAGACAGGGAGATATTTGACACAGACAGAAGAGGAGAAGGTAATGTGACCACAGGGGCAGTGATCGGAGTGATGCAGCCACAAGAAAAGGAATGGCGACAGTCACCAGAACCTGAAAGAGGCAAGGAACAGATTCTTCCTTAGAGACTCCAGAGGAAGCACGGCCCTGCCAACACCTGATTTCGGACCAGTGAAACTCATTTCAAACCTCTGGCCTCCAGAACACAAGAGAATACATTTGTGTTGTTTTAAGTCCCCAAGTCTGTGGCAATTTATTACAGCAGCCACAGGAAACTAATGCAATGAAAAACTATAACACTGGAAAGGTAGAATCCTCTGGAAAAAAGGTGGGATACGGAAGGAAGGCAGATGTGGTCAGGCATGAAGTGCTGTAGAAGAGCTGGGATGCTGAGAATTATGCAAGGATAAGCTGGGCTTGGTCTAATTAGCTGTGAAGAGTGAAGGAAGGCAGTGGTGCCCGGGAGCTGGCTCCTACTGGCTCACAAGAGTCATTGTGCACATCTTCCCCCAGTCCACATTCAGGACCATCGTGTTGGTATAGCTTGAAATCAGCCATGGTGAGAGTATTTACACCCTGGAAATTGGCAAACACTACTAAACAGGGCTTTCTGCCAGCGAACCAGTTGTTAAACATTTGCCACAGAGTGAAAGGAGGAGAAAAAAGCAGAAGATCGACTCTTTTTAGAACTAGAAGACCAGCATTGTCATTTGCTCATCTCACTCCTTGCATAACCATTATGCGCCACCAAAAGAAAGGGGAACATTGGAAAAGTTATCTAATTTTATAGCTTTGAATTCAGTGTGAGATTTGGATTTCCTCCTTGCATTTACTTTATTTATATGTATATTATATTCTACTTTAGGTCACATGGTAGGCCAGGAACAGGGGATGCAATAATGCTTTAAGACGTAGTCTCGGGGACTTCCCTGGTGGTCCAGTGGTAAAGAATCCGCCTTCCAATGCAGGGGACGCAGGTTCGATCTCTGGTCGGGGAACTAAGATCCCACGTGCTGCAGGGCACCTAAGCCCTCGCGCACAACTACTGAGTTCGTGTGCCACAACTAGAGAGAAACCCGAGCACCGCGACAAAGATCCCGCATGCCACAACTCAGACCTGATGCAGCCAAGAAAATAAAGAAAAATAAATAAGTATTAAAAATAAAAAAAGATGTAGTCTCAGCTTCGTGGGGAAGAAAGAATTACAGTAGAATTGGGAAAGTGCTTATAAAAATACAGCATATCACGAAGGTAATGCGTGGGAAAAATAGGGGTGGGTTGAGGACTTCCCAGATGAGGTGACCTTTGCTCAGTCTGAAGGAAGAGTAAACATTTGCTAGACACGGAAAATCATGGGGGAAGAGGGCAGTTTAAATGGCAAGACTTGCAGTGACCCAGTGGGGAGGACCCAGAGGGGTGTATGGATGGGAGGTTGACAAGGATGGTGATCAAAGGAACTACTTTCCTCTACAGAAGACTTAAAAGTTAAATTCACAAGGTTATTGAGTGCGGCCAGCTCAAGTCCAACCTGGACTGGCATTAATAATCAAGGTATCTGATTCGAGGAATGGAGTCAGGCACAGCACCGGGGACTTAGGAGGAGCCAGTCCTTTGTGATGGACGGATGAAAGAGATCAAGGAGATCAAGCTGGGTGGAGAAAAGGACACAGCAATTAGGATGCAACCCTCTGTGAGAGGAGAGGAGGTGGGAGCTGGCCAGTGGGGGCAGTGGTGAAGCTGGGAACTGGAGTGGAATTCAGAAGACAGTGCAGAAGCCCAGATAAGCAGGCTATAGCCTCAGATAGTGTGAGCAGGTTCTGTGCTCCATGAAGATGAACAATGACTGTCTACTGCTTAGTCCCGACACCTAGCTCAGTACCTAACACGGAGTGGTTATTCAATAAATATGGGCTGGAGAAATAAATGAATGAGGGTTCTGTTTATTTGTTGTTCTTCTAGGGTTCTGTTTATTCCAGAGACCCTGGACACAGGGAAGCAGGCGTCTCCGTTTTCTTAAGGTGAGGGCCTTCCAATGAACCAGCAGGCTTGGCTCTCAGTCAGAATCAGAGGCACTCTGGTTCTGTTATCCTGCTGGCGGGTGGGTGAGACTGGAGCAGGCAGGGATCTCCAGGACCTTAGTGAGCAAAGGTCTAGAGCTATGAATCAGGGTGGCATGTGCAGGAAACACAGGCAGTTAGATATGGCCGGAGAATGGTGTGTGTGTGTGGGGGGGGGTAGTAGTGGGAGATGGAACCCGAGTGTCATGTGAAAGGATCCAGATTTTATCCTGAAAGCAATGGGGAGCTACTGGAAGGTTTTAAACATAGGAACAACAAAGTCAGTTTCACATTTGGGAAAGACCCCTCTGACAGCCGTGCAAATGAGATGGAAAGGCAAGAAGCAGGGAAACTCATTAGGAGGCTGTTCAATAGTGCAAGTGAGATCCTAATCTAACGTAGTGGTGCCTGGGACACAGGAGGAGACAAAATCAAGAGCTATTTAGGAGGGTCAGTCAACGACTTGGGGTTAAAGACAGCAAGCCCTGTAGATGTGATGATGCGATGCTGTTACTCAAGACACGGATCCTGGTGGAAAGCAGGGGGTGGTCCTCACACTGACCGTAGCAACACAGGGCACGGAAACCACGGCTAGTACTTCTGGACACTGGACACTAATTCTAGAACCTGGACATGGCAGCACCTATCCTCGCCAGAATGGAGCCCCTCAGCGCGTGCCTTTTTGAGCCTGGCTTCCCGCTCAAAGGCAGGTTTCAGGTGTATCTATTTGCCAGAGCCCAGGTCACATGCCTGCACTTCAAGGGAAGGTGGGAAAGTGAGCACCTAGACTCTGTCTGCTTTCCACTTAAGCTCTTAAGGTGGAGAATTCTCTGAAGAATTCTCCATTCAGGGGGGGCTTGTCAACCATTTTAAAAAATGACAAATGTTCACTAAAAATATGAAGAATGAGGAAAACAAAGAAGACCAAGACCAGAACCCAGAGGAAAGCAAATATTTAAGGGGTACAGGGTATAGAGTCAGTGAAGGAATCCAAGAAGGAAGAACCAGGAACTAAAAGGAGATTCAGAAGAGTAGAGGGTGCGGTATGGCAGGAGCCCTGGGAAGAGAGGGCTTTGAGCAGGACTGAACAGCCCCTGGAGTGGACAATTAAGAGGTGGTCAGTAGCTTGTGGAAGAGCATTTTCAGGGGCAAGTGGAAAGCCAGAGTACAGGAGGCTCAGGAGTGAGTCGTGTTAGTGAGGACAGAGTGTAGACCTCTCTTCAAGAAGTTTGGCTTGGAAGGGGAGAACAAAGAAAGAGAAAGGAGCGGCACTGAGTGGGAGGGTATGGATTTGGGTTTTCGAGCCTGGAGCACATCAAATATGTTTATAGGAGTACATGCTGGGCCAACCCTGTGCTCCCCGAGGATGCCCACGGGCTGTGCGGAGAACCAATTTAGTAACAGCCTCTCCCTTTCTGCTGCTCTGAGAAAGTTGCTGTGTTCAGCAAAAGGTATTCATGTTCTTTTTAAGGTTCTAAACTACCCATGAAGCTTTCCTTTTTTCGGGATTAAGAACACAGACCATCTCAACTTTACATCTAGCGTTTGCAAATGTTCACTGCAAAAGGCAACCTGAGAGGGTGGAGGGGGTCTGTGGCTTAGGAGGGGGACCCTGGGATTGAGCACAACCTTGTAGTATCTGCGTCTGGAGCATCCTTTCCAGCTCTGGGACAGTAATGGCACCCAGCTCAGGCTCCTCTGGAACATGGGCTGGTGGCCACTGCTGCCCACTTCCTTCTGTGCCTGTCCTGGGAGGCTCAGCAAGTTGGATGCTCTCCTCTGGCCCCACATGCTTACAAATCGGAGAGCTGATCCACAGTCAGCTGCCTTTGCCCAGGGAGAGCTCAAGAAGAGCATCAGGCCTCTGTCAAATTATTCATAAAAGTTGCAGGCTTCTATCACTCCAAAGACCTCTAACTCACCTCTAAACTCACACAAGTACTGTGTGTGAGTGAGTAAAAGCTTCTGTCTTCTGAAGAGCTCTAAGCAATTTCCCTCATCTTATCGCATACCCTCAGAAATATGCCCAGGAGTGAAATTCGTGAATAGCCTCACTTTTTAGATGAGGAAACCAACGAAGGAGTGAGTAAGGCAGGAAGGCGCCCCTGCCCTACACACACAGTTATGAACACCTGGCAGAGACAAAACCAGAATCCAGGACACTTCTTTCTGCCTGACAAGTTTTAAGAGACTGTGGCATGTTTATTCAATTGTGTTGGAGTGAAGGGGATAGATTCAGGAAAAAAATGATGGTGAGTGGCTGGGAGAGAGAGAAATGCATTTTTATCACCTACCTTTCACTGGCATGAAAGAGTTTAGCCCAAGAAGCTAATGTTTAGTAAATTCTGAATAACAAGAAAAGTCCATGACAAAGCAGTCCTTGGAAGCAACTGAACAGTGGGCCATGCTGCTCCCCCAACAGATGATGTTGACAAAACCTCTATTCATTTGCTGCAGGGTGAAATAATCTGTCATCAAAGTGCCCAACTCCTTGCAGGCAGGCAGAGGCTTAATCCAGCTGCCAATCTCTGTTGGCCCCGCCCAGCCGGCAGCATCCCTTTCCCCTTTTCTTCTACTATATGGTCTCCTGACAGAACAAGCAGGTAACACGGAGAGTCTGCTTCTGCCCCACATGGTGGCTCCACCTGGCTTTCTGAAAGGGTCTGTTTGTTTGTGGGAAGAGAGTTGATGTCACCCACAAGACCTCCAACCCCCAGAAGCCCCAGCCATCACACAGAAGTGGTGTACCTGCCGTGTAGGGCAGACATGTTTGTGCCTGCTTTGAGCTATGGTTCCCTGGAGATAATTAAATTAAAAAGAAATGCCTTTGGGTCTTGGCCCAGCTCAAAGTCAAGTTAGAGAAGGCCTGGAAGGAGAAACTGCAGAGTTTCTCTTTGGGCTAATCGCTTTCATTTGCAGTTTCTTTCTTCTTTCAGACACCATGTCAGCTTGCTTCCTAAGGGGATTTCCTTGTGGGCAAGACATGAAATCCATTGAATTTGGCTAAGCATCCCATTTAATGAGGGCAATAAATCATGTCAGTGAGGGAGGTCTGGGAGAGCCCAACCAAGGGAGGCGGGACAGGGGTTTCTGTAGGAATGGACGGCAGACATCTGCCTCAGGCTCAGCCCCATTTATCATCTGCAGTACAGTGGGGAAAACAAGGTTTCAAGGGAAACTGCCCAAGAGAGAGAGCCACATTCTCTCTTATACTCACTGGTTGCTCTGTTGGAGAAGCGCTATGGGCCTCTCAAGGCACCTAACCCTAAAGTAGGCTATAGCGATATGGATATTTACCCCTGTTAGAGTTCGTCCTGAGATCTAGAGACTAGGCCTTATCTGGGCAACCTTGCCAACTTCATACTTTCCCTAGAGCTGGCCCGCAGTCCAGCACCATTGGGAATAAGTGATTTTGCCACTAAGTTCCAATGTGACTAAGACCCTCATCACACTCTGAGCCTTGGCTCTTCCAATCTGTAAAGCGGGGATAATAATGCCTATCTAACCAGGCAATTGCAAAGGTAAAGCGAGACGGAAGACGTGAAAGCTCTGGAAAACTGCTGTGTACAACGTGGTCGGGGTTACGTAATGTTGCATCCAGCCTGCTGCCTTGCAGGATGTGGGTTAATCCAGACTGGCTAGGTTAGATCCACAGGCTTTCCCTGCACTATCTGTCACCTCCTACTCTGCATCCTCGTGCCCTTCCCCAGCACCTTTATGTGAGATTATACGCTGCCACCATTAAGCTGTAACCCTCCTTTTTAAGGAACAGACAACAGTAATGTAGACAGAGAGATGAAAGGCCCACAGGCCAACTGATAATCTCTATACAAAGAGAGACATTAAATAAATACCTATTCACATTATGAGCAAATAATGAAGTCAGTGTACTTAGGAGTAACTTGGTAAGAATGGGCTTGTCTGTACTTCCTGGGTGATTGACTGCTCTCAGAAAAGTCCTCACAACATTTTCCAAAGGAGGGAACCTGGGAAAACACCACCTGCTTGAAACCACATTAGACAAGTGCCTGGAGGAAGAGCCACATCAGCATGTTCCCCCTTATGGGCCATCTTTTAACAGTGAAGGAGGCTTATTGGATACGTTTAAGTGAATTCATTTTTATGAAGCTCCCAATACAGAGGCTGTATGCTACAAAGCAGTGGAAACTGTGATATGTGAGATTTACGGTGTAGTGGGGTTGTTTACAGGGCTACCTGCCTCTGCGTATGCTACTAGCCCACTGTTATGGAACGTTACCTCCAGATCTTTCTTTTTCCTGGGCTCAGATTTTTCCCTAGCATGATTTGGTACATCAAATAAAACCCTGAGAAGACACAATTAATTAATTTATAGTCTATTTCCCACTCCCTATTAGATGAAACATTTTAGGAAAAATTATATGGCATAATTTTTTTTAATGCATCTTAATATAGTTTTAATTTCAAGTGTCTTTTGGGAATACAACTTCCAAAAGAACTTACACTTAGTTTGAGAGATCTTTGGAGAGTGTTGGCCTAGAGTTTGTTTGACAGAGGCTCCATCGGAGTAGAGGATTACCATGGATAAAGAAACTGCTGCTCTAGACAGGGGACAGCCAGCGTGCAGCATGCCTGGAGCAAGGGGTCCATGAAGAGGAAGGTGGTTTGCATCCATGGATGCAGACTAAGGAATCTGAGTTTTGCTCTGTTGGCAGTAGGGAACCAAAGGGTTTTCTAGCAGAGGAGTAACAATCAAATTAATTCACAGAGTAAGGGGGGGGGGGCCTCTTTTTTTTTTTTTTTTTTGCAGTACGCGGGCCTCTCACTGTTGTGGCCTCTCCCGCTGCAGAGCACAGGCTCCGGACGCGCCGGCTCAGCAGCCATGGCTCACGGGCCCAGCCGCTCCGCGGCATGTGGGATCTTCCCGGACTGGGGCACGAACCCGTGTCCCCTGCATCGGCAGGTGGGCTCTCAACCACTGCGCCACCAGGGAAGCCCAAAGGGAGCCTCTTTGTCTGGAATTGTCATCCCTCTTTCCCCTTCCCACAACACACCTGGGAAGTGGTCTTGAATTAGTCTTGGCTCAAAAACTGAACCCTTGGATGATGATTTATTCCACCACCGTCTTTTGAGGGTCTCTGCTTCCACAGTACAGTAGCCAGTGGACTCTCTCTATCCCAAACCAAAAGGAGATTCTTCCAGGAAGCGGTGAAGAGCTATCATGCCACGTGACCACACTCCACTAGGAAAAAGCTCTTCACGTGATCAAGTGGCAAATGGCTTAAAAATCATCCAGTCCGATACAAGTGAGAAAACTGAGGTCCAGGGAACAAAAATAATTCATCCAAGACAAGTAAAACTTCAGTAGACATTCATGGAGCACTTCTACATTACAGGCTTTATGCTGGCCACTGGGAATACGTAAAAATAAGACATAGTTCCCATCCTCAAGGAGCTTAGAATCTAGTAGAGGAGCATATAAACATATCATTTTATATTTAATCCCAAGGGGCATTAGGAATTGGAATAGGTGATTGCTACAGTGCTATTCAGCTCTAAATTTCTATGTATAACTGAAAGCAGAAGCATTTAGTGGGTGGTGAGTGGAGTTGGGTGTTATGGGAGAATAAGAAAGGAATACTTGGCACCAACAGAAGGCTTCTTGGAATGGGTTAGTGTTAGAGCCATCCATGGTGGCCAGTCTCTAAGGTGGCCCCAGTGATTCTTGCCTCCTGGTGTTCATGCTCTTGTGTAGTCCCTCCAACATTGAATCATGGCCAGCCTGGGTGACCAATAGAGTCTGGTAAATGGCACAGTGGAGGTCTCAGATAGCACTGTGGGTTTCACCTCAGTCTCTTGAATCATCCGGCGGGGGCAGTCCCCATACGTTGAGGACACGCAGGCAGTCCATGGAGAAGCCCGTGTGGAGAACTGAGGCCTCCTGCCAACAGCCAAGTGAGTGAGCCTTCTTGGGAGCTAATCCTGCAGCCCTGCTGGACATCAATTACAATCTCATGAGCAAAACTGAGCCAGAACCAAATTCCTGACTCATGGAAATTATGAGAGATAATAATTGAGTGTTGTTTCAAGCCACTAAGTTTTGGGGTAATTTTGTTATGCAGCAATAAATAATGAACATAGCACCCGTGTTTAGAACACAGGTCTTCTGATACCCAACCCAGTAATCTCTGGACTATTTTTGCAATTTAGCACCCCAATTTTTTCTGATACCCAAAACTGATCAAATAATTTTTTATTATCCTTACATAAGGGAAGTTGACATTCGGTAAATATAATTTTAAAACATAGGTTGCATTTTTTAAAATAAGGAGTGATTGAAAAAAGGTTTATGGAGTTAAGCAGGATATTAATTTCTTTCCAATTCAGTATGATGGTGGTGGTATTTCAACAAGTGCCCTTTTCTTCAATTGCCTTCTTTATATGGTGGCATTTTGGCAAGAGGATTTCTTTTCTGTGTGGTAGCATTTCTGAAATAGTTTTATGTGGGTTTCATTGTTTGTTTGTTATCTAAATAGTAGGTTACCAAAAAAGCGCCCTGTTTCAATTTGTAAAACAATGAACTTCAGCAGAAACCTAGGATGGTTTTGTCAGTGATCTTAAACACAAGAGATTTTTAGTACTGGGGATTTTAATTCTCAGTCTTATTCAGTTTGGGGAAGAATTTCTTTTACCAAAAGTAGACAGCAAGGATGGTATCCATATAGTATATGGGAAACTTCTTCTAATAGGTGTAATTCCATTTCAGGAGGCCCAGGTGCTCAAGGCAATTAGAGAAAATGGAACCTGGCAGATGGAGAGAAGGTTACTACCAGAGTCCCCTGGGAGCAGGGCTTTTAATCACAGCCCATGTGACAAACACTTAAGGGAGATTTGGGACATTATTAGAAACCATTAGCACGTTGTCACCCACAGCAATCAAGAGTGTCTTTTGCTTTAAACCTTAAACTATGGCCTTCCACCTTTTCCCTTAGACTGTGATAGACCAGGTTTTGGTAGTCACATGGAGCTACTCTGCTTCTAAAACTCCACTGTAAGGAGCTCGTTGGATTATAGCAGCAAGGGTGAATGGAGCAAGTGTAGTATCCCTCATTCTAGTTCTCTCTGCTCCTACAATCTTCCAGTTGGCTAACTGTGCATCCAAATAGATGTCTTCACTCTGACAGCCTGCACCACCCACTTCCCTTTCTCCGGTGCCCTGGGTAAACTCAAAATGACATCTTTGGGGTTAGGAATGCTGGTTTGAGATGCCAGACTCAGACAACTCTCCGTTCCTCTCTCTGGATTGAGGCATCATGGTGTGGAGGTTGGTACATGGACTCTGAGTCCATCACTTACCATGTATTACTTGGACAAGTTATTTAACCTCTTTGAAGCTAGTTTTTAATTTCAACATGCATTCCTTGCAGTGTCATTGTAAGGGTTAAAATAATAATGATGATAAGAATAGTTGACAGTTATTGAGCACTTGATATATGCCAGGCATTGTTCTAAGTGTTTTCTGGATACTGACACATGTAATCCTCACAACCACCTCATGAAATAGGCACTTTCATCATCCTCACTTAGCTGATGAGGAAACCGAGGCACAGAGAGGTTAAGAAACATCCCCATGGTCACAGAGCCAACAAATGTCAGAGTGAGGTTTCAAATCCGGGTGGTCTGACCTGAGCTGGTGATCTTAATACTACGCTGTAATGTCTCCATAGAGGTATCAGACATTAATAATAATATCTAGTATTATTTGGCATGTTCTTCCCAAGTTGCAAGCTACTGTCTTAGTCTGGGCCTTGCTGCATTGCTGACATTGGGATGTCGAGGGGATATGGGACCCAACCATCAACCTCCACCACTAACTGATGGTCTTAGAACTTCCTCCAAGTACTAGCATCTTGAATTACATCTGACTCTGGTGAGCATATTTTCTGAAGCCATCTGGCGGATTTCGGTGCTGGTCACTTGATGTCAGCCAAGCAAGGACTCTGGAGCAGAGACCAGCAGGCAGAAAGCCAAGCTCTACCCCGGGTCATCTGCAGCTGCTATCAATGAAGCCGGTGACAGAGGATGTGGAAGTCAGCGGGAGCACTTTCATCCGAGGCTGAACACAAGGATATCAGCTGAAAACACAGCCGGTGCTCTGGAGTAATTCCTAACTTCCTATTAGAAATAAACAAAAAGCCCACTCTACTGAATTTCCCACTCAGCTTCTCGGCTTGGCAGCCAGTCCCTAATGCCTATCACCTAAGATAGCAAAGATATTAGGCTGGATCACTGGACTAGAACAAAAAGGATGGGAAAGGCCATCCCCTCCCTGACCTCTGCTCCGCAGAACAACTGATCCTGTGGGAATCCAGATGCATCAGGGTTTTTGGGGCCCGAAGGAGACAGAGGACCGGGGGTTGGGAGCAGAGAGGACTGAATACAAAGACAAAAGAAGGAAAAGAATGTTGAGTGAGCAGAGGAGACAAGCCCAAGCGCCCTCTT
>NW_006796034.1:485609-487053 GCF_000442215.2 Lipotes vexillifer | reverse complement strand
GACAGGCCCAAGCGCCCTCTTTCCCTGCACCTCGCTGGAAGTCCGAGGCCCACCCAGGGCACACTGACCAAGTCCACCAGGTGAGGGCTGGTGCCAACCCTGACGGCTGATGGGGGTCGGAATATCCTCGCTGAGGATTCGGAGGTGGTGCTCTGTGGGATTAAATGGATGTCCCAGCTTGTGGACGAGGAGGGAAGGCTCCTCCCCACAGCCAGCCCCTTAGGTTTGTGCTGTTTATGCCTGTATCCGTGAGAAAGAGCATCTTTGTGGACTGACTTTGTGTGCTGACTTTGCTAGGCCTGGGAGCTGTTGTCAGCCTTTTGTGTCACCATGAGCAACCTTCCAGGTGACAAGATACCTGCCTGATCTGACTTGCCTTCCTCTTGATGATTTTGTGCCGCCACATTACGTGTTCCGGGTTTTCAAGGCTGGAACTTCAGAAACTGTTTTCTTCTTCCATGTACTAAACTCGATTTCTAGGCACATTCTATCCCCTTAGGGCAAGGCTGAGTACATCATTTGCGAGGCTCAGTACAAAATGAAAGCGTAGGGCCCCTTGTTCAGAATTTATGAATAATGACAAGATGGCAGCAGCAGAGCGTTAAACACACACGGGAACCTTCTGAGCCTGGGCTCTACATGTGTTACCCATCTATGAAGCTGGCCCTGCCTCAGGGCCTAAGAGGCTAAATTTCTGTAGGTAAGGCTAACTGAGCCAAACATTATACAGTACATATTTTTAGTCATTTTTTTATTTTTAGAAGAGTATAACACTGTACTAAAAGATCAAAGCATAAAGACTTTAACCAGTCATTACTGGATTTATAAAAATGTACAGGGCCTTAAACCCCGGAGGTATGAGCATCTAGGTATGTCACTCATTAACACGTAACTGTTTTTGATCACTGCATAACATAAACCTAATTTTCTCCCTGTTTTGGTGGCACTGTATTTTCCGTCTCACAGGCTTCTCTGTAGCCCTGAAGTACCTCCTCTAACCAGAGCGGGGGTCACCTAAGATGTGGCAGCTGCCACAAAGCCATGCCAATCAGGAAGGACCAGTTCCCAAGGGAAGGGAAGTTCATGTCCCAGGTGTACAGCTAGAAACCTAGGGACCAGAATCTGGGAGATAAGCTCATATGACAAGGAGGAAGAAAGAAGTTCCAGATTTGACGGGCAAGTCAAGGTTGGAATCCCAGGTTAGAGGCAGTGCCAGGTCCAGACCCACCAGTCTGCTACATGGGGTCAAGGAACTGTGTCATCCTCAGAGAACTCAGGCAATGTTCCCCTGACCTCCCTGTTCCTCCTCTGCTTCCTGTTCTCTGGTCCTGGCTGCAAGGTTAACCTGTGCAGACCTGAAGGGTCCTGACTAAGGTTGCCAGATTTAGCAAGCAAAAATACAGAACACTCAGTTAATTTTTTTTTTTTTTTTTTTTTTTTTTTT
>NW_006796034.1:484120-485465 GCF_000442215.2 Lipotes vexillifer | reverse complement strand
CCCGTGTCCCCTGCATCGGCAGGCGGACTCTCAACCACTGCGCCACCAGGGAAGCCCTCAGTTAAATTTTAATTTCAGGTAAACGATGAATGATGTTTTAGTATAAATATTGCACGGGACATACTTACGTTATAACATGACTCACTGTTTCTCAGAAATTCAAATTTAACTGGGCATCCTGTATGTTATCTGGCAACCCGAGCCCTAACCCTCACCTGACTCAGGACAGCTTCTCTGCCACTATAAACGCTCCCAGACCTCACGCATCTTCCAGCAGGCTTTCCTAGACTTGGCTGCGGGTCCACCCCGGGCCTGCCCAGCCTTCTGGTGATGGACTTCACAGACGTGCTGTGGGAGAATCTGTTACCCGTCGTGCAGGATGATGGTGCCAAGCAGAGACTCATCTCTGACCTGCAGCCAGCTCTGCTCGGCCTCCGCACATTCCTTCCCAGCTCAGCTCATCCTTGGCGTGGAGACGGGCAGCGGAGAAGGGCTATAAGCACAGCTCCTTCACTGACCTGCAGGACGGGCTTGGGTGGGTTCCAACTGTGATTGTGACTTGGGGATGCTTGTTAGACAAGTTCTCCTCAATTTAGTTTTATTTTTAATCTTCCTTTTTGGAAATAAGCATGAAGCATATCAAGTGTCAGGGATGTGCATATTTCCTTATAGTATATCACTTAATCCTCACAACAATACTATGAAATGGGTGATATTGTCCCCAATTTGCAGCGAGAAAATTGAGGTGCCACTGTCTTACTATTGGCAGGTGCCAGAGCTTGAATTTGAATTCAAGTCTTCTAAATCCAAGCCTGTGCTCCATTACTGCCTAACTTCATCATTGGCCACCCAAGCAGAAACTTTTAAATAATCGTCCATACCTCACTTTCTCTGCAATAGGATCCCTGTCTTTATCATTCTGCCAATGCAACCCCTCTCGATACTGCTGTTTCTCTATACAGGCTGTCGCCGTGCCTAGAGAGGACAGGAGACTCTTGGCTGGCCTCTGCTTCGAGGCTTCCCCCTCAACTCATCCATTGCTCAAAACTTTGCTTTCTGTAAAGTATATCTGACCATTTATGCCACAACTTAAAAATGGCCATTGGGCTTCCCTGGTGGCGCAGTGGTTGAGAGTCCGCCTGCCGCTGCAGGGGACGCGGGTTCGTGCCCCGGTCCGGGAGGATCCCACAGGCCGCGGAGCGGCTGGGCCCGTGAGCCATGGCCGCTGAGCCTGCGCGTCCGGAGCCTGTGCTCCACAACGGGAGAGGGCACGACAGTGAGAGGCCCGCGTACCGCAAAAAAAAAAAAAAAAAAAGGCCAAAAATCCACATGGCCCACACCTGTG
>NW_006796034.1:465269-483943 GCF_000442215.2 Lipotes vexillifer | reverse complement strand
CCCAAAAAAAAAAAAAAAAAAAAGGCCATATATCCACATGGCCTACAGCTGTGGGTTCTCAAACTTAAGCGTGCAGAAGAACTCTTAAAAATTCAGTTTACCAGGCACCATCCCAGAGTTGCTGACTCAATAGGACTGGGGCGAGGCCCAGGGTTCTGCATTTCAGCAAGCTCGAGATGCTGCTCATGCAGATGATCCATAGACTCCACTCTGAGAAAGGTCTATAGCATAAAATTTAAAATCCTAGCATGGCAGTTAAGAATCCTCCCAATCTGGTCCAATTTCTATTTTCAGTCTCATCATCCGATTCTCCAGTCCCAGCCGAGTGGGATCTTTCCCTCCCTCACCTTCCCTTCCCGCCCCACTCCTCTCCCTCCCAAACCTGCATACGTCAGGGCAAGGAGGCTAAGGAGGGGGGTTCTGGAACCTGACTGTGCCTCAGGCTCCTCAACCCCATAAAGTGGAATAACGGCATCACCGTAACATTTCTACGAAGAGAGTGACTAACTGTGAGGTACCGGGAGCAGAACCTGGCCCTTAGAAAGCACTGAGCGAAACTTAGCCATTATTATTTTTTATTTATATAGCTTTACTCATTTTGCCTCCTCTTCCTGGGATTTCATTCCCCTCCTCCTATGATCTGGAAAAATTCCATTCATCCTTGAACATCCAGTTAAGAAGCCATAGTCTCTGTGAGATCTACCTGAGCTCCCTCGGGTCCCAATGATTACGTGTCCTCATCCATTCCCCCATGAGTATTGCTTTGTGTTCTCTATTCACACGATCATATTGTACTAGGTAATCACACCTACTCTGTCTACATACATGAACCACCTGAGGGCTCCTAGCTTTCTGTAGGACTTAGTATAATGTCTGGCACTTGTTATAGTTAAACTCATCACCAGTCCTCTTTCCATAAAATTGGATGTTCAATCTGTTATTTTAAAATGGAAGTTTGGGAGCCTTTTCTTAATTTTATTTAATAATTATGCTATTAAATTAGCTCCTTTATCTTCCCACCTCTGGCTACCACACTCCCTGTTTTCTCTCTCTCCCAGATTCTCCAGGTTTCATGGCTGCTGTCAGTGTGCAGTGACTAGCTTGGCTGGATTGTTGTGCATTCCAAATGCCTTATTTAGCAATGAGTGCTCTCACCACCCAGTCTTAGACAGAGCCCTTAATTCTGATGGCAGGAATGTTCTTCCTCTGCTCTGCCTACAGAATCCATAGGGAGGCTGCTGAATGCTGCACTTCAGATAGATGTATCTGAGTCTCATGAGGAAGTGTGGCTCCTGCCAGCAGATGCTAGGAGCTTGTTTGGTGGTTCAGGTCATGGAAGATAACTACCTTGGACCCAGGACCACATTATTCAATAAATGGATAAATGAGCTTTTCATGGGCCTATAAACAATTTTGAGACTTGAAAAAACTATATAATTTTTTAAAGAAATGGAAACCGTGAAATCAAAATTGAAAAATGTTTAAGTAAATGTCTGCAAAATGGAATAGGATTCCAGCTAGTCAACTGCATCTGAACTTACCTCTTACATGGTTAAGTATGTTCTATTTCATGTGAGGTGAAAGAGCATTTTAGAGGTTTTGATATGGGATGTGGTCTCCAAAAGCAAAAGTGCCTGGTTCTGAGGAAAGTCTCAGAAAGGCCTCACGTTTTCTGCCGGGACCGAGATCACAGCTGAGGAGTGGGGGAAGAGGGCTCTGTCTGGGAAGTCAGATCATGAGAATCACGAGGGATGACAGCAAATTTATCCTACAATTCGGGCTTCTGGCATGGGGCTGTAAGAGCGTTTCTGCAGAATGTTGCTTTTCAAGCTTTCGGCATCAGATTCTGCAGCCTCAGGCCCAGCATGTCCAGGTCCGGACCACTTCTGACCAAGCCAGAGGGTGCACCAAAGACTCAGACCAGAAAGCCCTGATACTCACTTTGCTTTTATTTCATCAACATTTACAGAGCCCTGCTATGTGCTCGTTCTGGGGAATACAGCAGTCACCAGGACAGGCACAGCCCCTGTCCTCAGCGAGCTTGCAATCCGGTTAAGGAAACACATCTTGAGCAGCTAGTCACCAGTGGAAGAGAGTCACAGAGAAGCGCAGGCTGCTGTGGGTACTTGGCAGCAAGGTTCGTCTAGTCTGGGGTCAGGGAGGATGTCCCAGAGGAACTGACATCTAACATGATAAGTGAAGGGTGAGTAGGAGCTAACTGAGTGGAGAGTTTTTCACACAGAAAGCCCCTGTCCTGCCTTAAACCTAGTGCTGGGATGCCAGGGATGGGCGTCTCCTGTGTACCCACTATTCTGAATCCCCTCCAGGTTGGTCCAGTAACAGCACTGACTCTGTGCCTTGGTTTCCTGGTTTGCCCTGAATTCTGCTGCAACTAGAGTAGCTCTGCCTGTTTCACTGGGACCGTGCCCTGCCTGGATGTCCCAGCCTCTGCCCATGATGGCTGGCCCCTAGGTGGCCCATGCAAAGCTGTAAGGCTGCCACCACCTGTTTACAAGCATCACCATTGCCCTGGAACATCATGCCCCCACCCACCCCATCTGACCTCCCCAGAGGTCAGCCTAGGCCAGATCACAACCTCATGTGCCACCCACTTTGGCCTCTATGACTGTGGGAACTACCCTATCTGTCTGGCTCTTGCCTAAGATCCAACCACAGTGAGGCAGATCCTACAGGAAAGCTCTGTGTCATAAAGCAACGTTTCCCAAACTGGGGTATCCACGCATACCCATGGACTCCAGTTTGAGGAACACTACACTAAAAGATAAATGCAGGCACTGTTAGATGACATGATTATAAACACAAATGTGTACCTTGAAACCATGTCAGTACTCTGTTGTCAGGGGGTCACACATATGACAAAATGTTTATTCTTTTAGATTAGCATAAAAATGAATGAAAAATTAATAATTCTTACAGAGAATGCTCATGATTACTCTAGAATCCTTCCTTGGACCCTCAGGGGTTTGCAAACCTCACTTGAAACATATGGCCTTAGAGTAGAGAAAATACCTCACCTTTCTGGACCTCAAACTTTCCCATCTCAGCAATGGGTTTACATTGCCCACCTCTTACATACCTCCCAAATGTTGTAAATATCAACTGAGGTGTGCAGAACACTGTGAGCTCACCTGAAGATGCCATGTAACTACAAATACGAAGTATTATTTGTCTTCATCCTGTCTGCCAGCTGACAGCCTGTTCACCTCGGTAGCCTTGAACTTTCTCCTCCAATAAAGACCCAGTTCCTCTTCTCCCGGTGGAAATGACCTAAGGCCAGATTTTCTAGGAGAAAAGCCGCTGGCCTCTACTCAGACTGGACTTTGGTTTTAAGTTCTACTCTTCAAATTAACTCATCTATTGCCTATGTGGCCTCATGCTTGAAAGAAAAAAAAACAGTGTTTGAGTAATATTTAAACTGCACTAGTACCCGATGGGCCAAGGGCTCTGAACAAATGAGAGGATCTGAAAAGGGATGCCCACATATACACGGGCACGCGTGTGTGTGTGCACACGTACTCACACACACCCCGCACCCAGCTGCACTAAAGTCTCCGAGTAGGCGGAAGTGTTCTGGCCTGTGTTTACATTGTGCCTTTCATCTGAGGGGCTCACAGCTCCTTGCAAAGAAGGGGGTGTTTATTAATCCTCACCACCCTGCTGTGAGGCTGCGGCCCCAGTGCAGCCCTGGGGAAGGGTGTCTAAGCTCTGCTCTACCCCCAGACCGAAGTCCTCCTGTTCTGTCTCCAATGTGGTGTTTTGTAACACCTGTAACGGTCTGGGGAGGGGTTGCCACTGCTTCAGAAGAGCATTTAGAAAATAAATGTTTGGGGTTTTCAGTGTGCTCATTCCTTAGGGACTTTTTCTTTTGATAGGAAAATGGAGAGGAAGGTACAGAGATTTCCCATATACCGCCTGCTCCCACACATGACAGCAGCCTCGTTATCAACATCACTCACATATGGCGCAGTTTTTTGACCAAGGCTGAACCTACATTGACGCATCATAATCACCCAAAATCCATAGTTTACCTTGCGGTTCACTCTTGGTATTATACCATTCTGTGGGTTTGGACAAATGTATAATGATATGTATTCATCATTATAGTGGCATACAGAGTATTTTCACTGCCCTAAAAATCCTTTGTGCTCTGCCTATACCTTGGGGACTTTTTTTTTTTTTTTTTTACCAAATATCTTTATGATAATGGACTTCTTCATGTGCTTTAAAAGTTGTTTTTTTTTTTTTTTTTTTTTTTGCAGTCCGCAGGCCTCTCACTGTTGGGGTCTCTCCCGTTGCGGAGCACAGGCTCCGGACACGCAGGCTCAGCGGCCATGGCTCACAGGCCCAGCCGCTCCGTGGCACGCGGGATCCTCCCGGACCGGGGCATGAACTGGCGCCCCCTGCATCGGCAGGTGGACCCCCAACCACTGCACCACCAGGGAAGCCCTGCTTTAAAAGATTTTAAGAGCTATTCTTCCTTGGGAGTTCTCATTCACATGCACTCTTTCTTTCTTTTCTTTTCTTTAGAAATTTATTTATTTATTTTTGGCTGCATTGGGTCTTCGTTGCTGCGCACGGGCTTTCTCTAGTTACAGCGAGCAGGGGCTACTCTTCGTTGCGGTGCGCGGGCTTCTCATCGTGGTGGCTTCTCTTGTTGCGGAGGGCGGGCTCTAGGCGCGGGCTTAGCTGCTCCACGGCATGTGGGATCTTCCTGGACCAGGGCTCGAAGCCGTGTCCCCTGCATTGGCAGGCGGATTCTTAACCACTGCGCCACCAGGGAGGTCCCCACATGTACGCTTTTCATATGATCTATGTTTGCCTCAGCCTTGGTCCAGATGGGTTTCACAGGTCCAAACCAGGTCTTATATTATCAGACCAGTTTGGATCTTTGATCTCCATATCAGTGGTTTAATTTTGGACCTTACATGCACATTACATAGACTCAGTTCCTATGTTCCATGATGCCTCTGCTTCTTTAGTTTTCATGTATAAATTCAGGGCTCTCAAAAGCAAAATCTACATCCAAGATACTTTAGTAAACCACATATTCCATTTAAGAAGAAGTTGCCTTTTTTGAATAATCAACCCGAGGATAAATGACCAAGAATCTATGAACTATAGGGGAGAAAAAAATCTTTTCTCACGTCGTATTTTATATTTATGAATGAATCTGAAGTAATGTGCTTTGACTTCAGATTCCCTTATAATATCTTCATTCCAGAGCCTTTAGATCCACAAATAGTCTTCCTGAAAAGAATTATATTTTCAAAGAACTGCATGGTGGTGTCATTTAACCTTCAGTGATTCAGAGATGCTTTATAGGACAGAGTAAGCCTTCGATGAGTTTCCTTCTGTCTTCTAGGAGAAAGTTGTTTCTGAAGCTTTATAAACTGAAGGGAAACCTACGGTGTTCATCTCATCTAAATCCCTCCTCCAAATAGGAAACTGTTTGAGTCTAGCTAACTGGGCTGGAGTGGACCCTGCAGGGCCACCACAGGTGGAGGGAGTGTCTCATTTGCTCTTGAATCCTTGGGGACTTGTTTAAAGCCGCTTACAAACTACAGTCCAGTGAAGATCCATTTTCCCACCTTTAAATGTATAAATTTTTTAATATCTATTATTTATTTATGTAAGACACAGGCTTCCCCCTGATGTTTTCTCCCATTTAGGATGTGTTTTTATAGCTGAGCCCCTGACCTTGCACCTCCTTCCTTTCTAACCTACTCCCCACCCAATAAAATAGTTCATCAGAGGGCTGTTCAGGCCCCGTGGCTTCCCCCTGGCATGCAATTGGTGTTGGATTTCTCCCAGATTTTTTTAAAAAAATAGAATAGATTTAGATTTACAGAAAAGTTGCAAAGATAGTACAGAATTCCCCTATACCCCTCACTTAGTTTCCCCTGTTGTTAACATCTTACATTGCAAGGAACATTTGTCACACTAAGAAACCAACACTGGTATATTACCATTAACTAAGCTCCACCCTTCATTCACATTTCACTAGTTTTCCCCCAGTGTTATTTTCTGCTCCAGGATCCCATCCATCCAAAATTCCACATTGCATTTATGCATCCTTATTCTTCTTTGGCCTGTGACAGTGTCTGACTGTCCTTGTTTGGATGACCTGGGCAGTTTTGAGGAGTACTGGCCAGGTATTTTGTAGAATGTCCCACAATTGGCATTTGTTTAATGCTTTTCTCATAGTTAGACCAAGGTTATGGGTTTTGGGAAGACCACCGAGGTTAAGGACCATCTCATCAGAATAAACCAAGGGTACACATTATCAACATGAGTTATCACTGACCTTAACCTGGATCACTTGACCAAGTGATTGTGTCTCTCCATTGTAAAGTTACTTTTCCCTCCTTTCCATACTGTACTCTTGGAAAGCAAGCCCACACTCAAAGGAGGTGGGAGAAGGAGTTAGGCTCCACCTCCTGCAGGAGGGAGCATCACATATACTATTTGGAATCTTCTGTAGGGAAGATTCCAGAGATGTTTTCAAAGTAAGCCAGAAATTCCCTCTAACACTTACTAGAAGGCCAGTGGTGCTGGATGCATGGATTTTGCAGGGCTGGTCATGGGGACCCCAAGGAGAGCATCTCATAGAGCCATACCCTGTGTGTTTTCAGTTCCTGGGCATTAGGGGGAGCAGTTTGGAGATAGAGATAGAGATAGAGACAGATATGTGTATATGTATAGATACACATGCAGATATCTATCTATCTATCTAAAACCACTGAGTCATTCAAAAACGTTTAGCAAGTGTCCACAAGTTCACAGCACTCTGCTGATCACTGAAGGCATAGGGCAGTAAATAAGGTTCAATCTAGACTGCAGGCACCACACACGGGATTACACCCGCAATTCAACAAATATCTCTGCACACCCACTGTCAGCCCAGTGCCAGGAGCTGATGAGGCAGCAATTGGAAGTACGATGAGGAATAGAAAGGAAATTTCACGGTGCTGTTGAGGAATTAATTTAGGGGGCATCAGCAAAGGCCTCCCTGTGAGAGTGGGGTTTCGGTTGAGACATGAAAGACGAGCAAGAGGCAGCCAGGTGTATAGGGGCAGGGGTGGGGCTGCAGGGGAAAAGTTCACAAGGCAGAGAGAACAGGTCGCATCAAAAACAAACTAGCGTACGGTATTTGTTTTGCTCCTCCTGACTCACTTCACTCTGTATGTCATACAGAGTGAAGTGAGTCAGGAGGAGAAAGACAAATACCGTATGCTAACACATATGTATGGAATCTAAGAAAAAAAATGTCATGAAGAACCTAGGGGTAAGACAGGAATAAAGACACAGACCTACTGGAGAATGGACTTGAGGATATGGGGAGGGGGAAGGGTAAGCTGTGACAAAGTGAGAGAGTGGCATGGACATATATACACTACAAACGTAAAATAGATAGCTAGTGGGAAGCAGCCGCAGAGCACAGGGAGATCAGCTTGGTGCTTTGTGACCACCTAGAGGGATGGGATAGGGAGGGTGGAAGGGAGGGAGATGCAAGAGGGAAGAGATATGGAAACATATGTATATGTATAACTGATTCACTTTGTTATAAAGCAGAAACTAACACACCATTGTAAAGCAATTATACTCCAATAAAGATGTTAAAAAAAGTATATGATTATTAATATCATTAACCTACCACCAAAGACTAAGTTGTGATTTCATTATTTGTTTCACAAGCCAGGTAGACAATAAAATGCCCAGCAAAGATGCAAAGCATTAAATTATATGGCAATCAATGAAATAATAAAAATCATATATCTGCAAAAAAACACAAACTAGTGTAGGGACTTCCCTGGCAGTCCAGTGGTTAGGACTTCGCCTTCCAATGCAGGGGGTGTGGGTTCGATCCCTGGTTGGGCAGCTAAGATCCCACATGCCTCAGGGCCAAAAAAACAAAACATAAACAACAGAAGCAATATTGTAACAAATTCAATAAAGGCTTTAAAAATGGTCCACATCCAAAAAAAAAAAAAAAAAACCCAACAAACTAGCTTAAAAAGAGACATCTGGAAGAACGGAAAGACGGCCAGTATGTCTGGAACTGAAAGAGGTATATATAGAAAGAAAATTCTGTGTCCTGGAAAAATCACATGATGATTTAGTCATATGGAATAGTTCCACTTCCTTAAAATAAACTTGTTTTATAGGCTTTAACACAGAAAACTCAGTGATGTTTTAACAATAGATTTCTACTTTAAATATTCTGCTAAATTTATGGACAAACATACAGAAAGCTCAGGTATTTCAGACATTCAATTTCAGTTCATTCATAAAACTGAAAATATGTATTAGGATAGAAAATCCTGGAAGGGTATTTTAGGGCCTGCTGATGAGTCCCCGGTTCCCCGTTTTAGGACGGAGGCTCTCATTTCCTCAGATGCTGAGAGTGGTGGCTGCTCAGGACTCACAACTGAGACTCCCAGGCATTGCTCTCCTCTGAAGAGAGCTCTCCCTCCCCAAGGCTGTACCCCTCCCAGGGGGCTGCTCACACCCAGTGACTAGCTGGTAGAGGTACCAAGGCCTGGCCCCTGGCCTCAAATTGAGACAACTCAGAAGGAAGGGCCGTCCCAGCCTCACTACCCCAGGATAGGCTGAGTCCTCTGTTACAAATGCATCACAGTTCAACCTCCCCCTCTGCCCAGTCCCACTTTCTCACACCCTTGCAGGTAGCGTTTTTGAGAGCACTCTCCAATAAACTACCTGTACACAAATCTCTGTCCTAGAATCTATTTCCTGTATTAGAAATACAGATATATGCTGTATAGGGCTGCTGTAACAAATGACCATAAACAGGGTTGCTTAAAACAGTAGAAATTTATTCTCCCTCAGTTCTGGAGGCCGGAACTCCAAAATCTAAGTCAACAGAGCCATACTCCCTCCAAAGGCGTTTGGACGCAGCCCTCAGGAAATCCATTTGCAATGGGACTGGTGTGATGGCAGACCTTTCTTTATAAATGTCCCCAACCCGGGAGGCAGGACAGGAGCCCCAGCCACTGGCAGCGGGTGTCTTTACGAGAGGGGCCTCTGCTCCCCTCTAGGCTTCCCTGTCTCTACTTTGGCTGAGCCCCCAAGCACCGGCCAAGGCCCAATTGGATCAGTTCCCAGTCCTTGTTAATCACTTTATTGCCACCCAACTGTCAGTCTAAAGCCCCTTCCACCCTGGACAGGGGGTCAGTCCAGTTCTTCTGGCTCTGCTGGACAAAGGTGCCGCCATGCAGTCCCCAGAGGCAGGTGGCTGATATGGCTTCTTTTTCACACTGGAATGTGACTTCCCTTTCCAACTAGAGACCACACAGGATGGCAAATGCGAGCAGGACAGCCCTTCTAGGATGAAAACCCATCAGCCTTTACTAGCAAGAGCAGCTGGAGGCCCTGCCTTCTAGTCCCACCTGTATAAAACCCCTGACCTCCTTCACCCGCTATCACTCAGCCTGTTTCTCCTTTATCTGCCCCCAGACAAACTCAAGGTCATACCTTGAGACAAGGTTCATTTCTCTGGACATGTCTGGTCCCCACACCAGCCTCCCAGGGCTTGTCGTTCTTGTGGCTTGTGTGGCAGAGAAAGACAGACATGTCAGAATTTTGAGACAAAAATAAAAAGAAACTAACACCGGGCAGGAAGTCGGTAACCATCATTAAAGATATGCACTCCTCTGGGGGCACCTCCCAGGAGAGCTGGCAGGAAGACTTGACCTCAAGATCCTGGGGGCAGTGGGCAATGAAGGGCTCCTGAAGGCGTGACAGGGACACAGCCCTCGACGACAGTAACAGTAGAGCCACGGGCACTCCTGTTGGGAGCGGGGGTGCCTCAGGACCATCCCACACAGCTCTCCTTGCCGCGCAGGGTGCCCTGTCTGTTTGCCTCCCTGCGGACAGGGCTGCTCGGCCAGAGGGCCCTGGCGTGTGTTTTTCTATTTCCAATCTCACTGCAAGGTCAACTTTCCTGGCTAATATCTAGCACTCTGTTAGGAGCATCATGTTTCCTGAAGCACTTTGTTCCCAGGGCCAAGTCAGTGTTGAGGGAAAATTGTGTTTTTCCAGCCATACCTCGGGGGGCTGCTCTGGGGCAGGGGTCTGGTGGTTCCTTTCTCTCTTCCAGACGCTCTGACGTCCTGCTGGGAGCTTAGAGATCTGCCCAAGCTTCTAATCACGGCTGCCTCTTTGTTTTTCCGGCCGTGCCCTTTATTACATCCTCTCAACCCCCCCCCCCCCCCAACTCCTTGAATCCCCCATTCTTTTTCCCCTTTCTTGGTTGGAGTAAGGGTTTTACTCTCAGGGGCCCAATCCTGTCGCTCTTGTGTGTGACTAATTCCCTCCCCTCCCCCTCGGCTCCCGGCAAAGAGGAAGGGGCCTGTTTGCCCGACTAGGGGGTCTGCGTCCCTTGTTGGCAATCAAAGCACAGACACATTCCTGCGGGTGATTTCCTGCCCTGAAAACCAGCCCTGGAGGACAGGCATCCTCTGTTCCCTCATGGCCATCAGCCCCTGAGACCAGGACTTCTGTGAGAGGGGATTTATGATATAGAAAGTGGTAAGTTGCCCTTCCAACGTGCCAGCGTCTCGTGTGAAAGCAAGTTGTATTGTTGTTGGGACAGCATGAGTCCCCGGAGAAGAAACAGTGCCCCCAAGAGCCTGATGGCCGCCCACAGCCAAGGGTGTACGAAGGTGACACAGCCTAGGACGGAGGCCTTGTTATCCTCAAAGCACCCCACAGACCCCCGCGGGTCAGCTTCAGCTGTCTGATTTCTGAAGTTAAAAAGCACATAATTATGGTATTGTTTGACTGCCAAGAATTCTGGGTTAATCTCAGTTTTATTTTGACTGCTACCTAAAATAGCTTGTCCCTGAGGACAGCAGCAAAGGCCAGGAGGCCAAAAACAAAAAGGCAGCCCTGATATCCAAGCAGGCCCTCATTTGGAGTCCCAAAGCAGGGTGCAGAGTTTTGGGGAGGTTCACGAGTGCATGGGATCAGGCACTTGGAGCTGGGGTCCTCCCCCACCCCTGCCCCCTTACAGAGGTCTTTCTTTTGACACTGGCCTAGGCCTGCCCTCTGCCTCACTGGACTGTCCTGAGCCTGTGGGAACAGCAGTGATGACCAGTCCCCACCACACTCTTTGTCCCCAGACACATTCAGGGTCGTCCCTGAGATAGTTTGCAGTTCTGCTTCTGTGATCCGGGGAAACAGGGTGAATAATAGTAATAGCCGACATTACAGAAGTGCTCACACCCATCATACTTCCTTCAGTCCTCACCAGGAGTCCTCGTGGTCAGTACTTTTGCTATATCTTCTATCCTGCCCAGAGCGGCACAGCTGGTAGGTGGTGGAGACAGAATTTGAAGCCAAGGAATCCTGGCTGCAGGCGTTACCCCTTCCCTGCTCCACCACACGGCCTCTCAGGAGAAGAGTGGTCACAGATTCAAAGGCTCAGGAAGAACAGCTCCCGCTGGAATCTGTGGGAGAGATGCATTCAGTTCATTAGTGAAGAGCGGCCCTGGTGAGTGGCGCGCCTCCTTCTTGGCACGCATACAGAACCTTCCTTAGTACTCTCCATCATACTCATATCAACAAACGTTTACTGAGTGTCCCACTCTGTTCCCAAGGTCTCTGGGCCACCAGGCAGTGGGTCTCTATGAAAAGTTCAATGTCATTAAAGGGAGAGTCACAATACAAGGCCATGTGTGCTCTTATGGAGGAATGCTTCCTGTGTGCAGTCAAGGAGGGCTTCCCAGGGGAGGGGGCATTCAGGTTAGATTGGAAAGGGCGCTGAGATTTTTCTGGGTAGACAAAGTGAAGATGGACTTTCTAGGCAGAGGGAAAAACACGGGCAGGCCGCTGCTGTATTCCACCAGACTCAGGAGGTTCCTGAGGATTCTGAGCCACTGGTCCTGGGTTCCAGTTTGCAGGGCACAGCAGGAACTAAGTAACCGTCCCCCATACCCCTCACTGCTGGCTCACACTGTGCTGACTTCAGAGGAGCCTTCCCAACCCTTCCTTCCTGCCCCACCTAAATGCCTCTGAAATGTTTCCAGCCTGAGGCATCCCTGAACATCTAAGGCATCCAGAGCTGCCAGTCCAGCCACTTGTGGTGGCCGCTATCTGTGCACCGCTACCAGGGGTGAGCATGGTTTCAGCCAGCAGCGCCCAGGGAGCTGGCTCAGGCTCTTTGTAGCCACCTAGCACCCTGATGCACCCCCAGTATTCCCAGCAGGTGTGCACCTCAAGAGCACAGGAAAAGGCACAGAGCACTGCGGGTTCCTGCAGGCTTCTTCCTTTTTCACCTCCCAAGCAAGAAAGAGGTAACAAGAAAGCTAAAGGACCAGGCTCCCAGGACCAGTGTGTGTGGTATGGGTTGGTGTGTGTTCCCTTTGCTCCTCAGAATGTCCTCATCTTTTCTACCTTTTGTTGTTGTTGTTCATTTAACTAAAATGATTCTGAGTTCCTTTAATTGGAAAAAGATACAAAAGCAGGCAGCAGTCATGTTCTTCACCGGCGGAGCTGCAAGAGCAGGGAGCAGCCCGTCAGCGCCCCCCTGACTGGTTCTCTACTATGTGCTGTGGCCCGGGGAGGGGACTGGCTGTGTGATGTGTGAAGTCACTGCCATCCAGGGGAGGTGGGGATGGTTGAAAGGGGCTCATTGTGGATAACAGAAGGCACTCCTCTTACACCTATCACTCAGAAATTCCAAGGGTTTTTTTCTTTTTTAAGAGCTCTGTGCCAGGAACTGGGAACGAAGACCAAATATATATTTCTTTTTTCTTTTTTTAAAGATTAGAAAGAGGTAGTGTTCTTTATTTTTTTTTCTAATTTTTTTTTTTTAAACAGTCACAGATTGATTGATTTATTTTTGGCTGCGTTGGGTCTTTGTTGCTGCGTGTGGGCTTTCTCTAGTTGCGGAGAGCAGGGGCTACTCTTCGTTGCAGCGCGCGGGCTTCTCATTGCAGTGGCTTCTCTTGTTGTGGAGCACAGGCTCTAGGCACGTGGCCTTCAGTAGTTGCGGCACGTGGGCTTCAGTAGCTGTGGCTCACGGGCTCTAGAACGCAGGCTCAGTAGTTGTGACGCACAGGCTTAGTTGCTCTGCGGCATGTGGGATCTTCCCAGACCAGGGATCGAACCCATGTCCCCTGCGTTGGCAGGTGGATTCTTAACCACTGCGCCACCAGGGAAGTCCCTATATTTCTTATTGTATCACAATATAACAGGAGATCTTTTCCCGGAGGACAAGGGCTCATGGATCAAGAAAGATGTAGCTTTTATACATAAATTGGCCATCACAGCGCCTGGCACTTAGTAGGCCTGCAAAACCATTAATAGCCGTTATCATTATTATGTGTTCAGGGAATGAATGAATCATTTGAAGGGTGGAGTATGTGGCAGAGGACATTGGCAAATGACAGGGAAAAGGTAGTGTGGTAGGCGGCCTCCAAGTAGCTCCCAGTGACCCCACCTCCTGGTATTCACGTCCTTGTGTAGCCCTCACCTGCACTGTTCCACAGTTGATCTGTGTTGACCAGTAGACTACAGCTGTGCTGAGAGCAGTGCTATGGAGAGGCCCACCTGGTAAAGAAGTGAGGCCTCCAGCCAACAGCCCATAAGAAACTAAAGAATCTTGTCATCAGCTGCATGAGTGAGCTTGGAAGCAGATCCTCTTTACATGACTGTAGCTCCAGCCAGCAACTTAACTGTAAGCTGAGGAGAGACCCTGGTCCAGCTCCACCCAGCTAAGCCCCTCTCAAATTCTGACCTCCAGAAACCGTATGAAAGGTTCACTGTTTTAAGTGCAGTGTTTCCGGGTGATTTGTCACACAGTGACAGCTAGCTAATACAGGTGGTGTAGCAGTAGATGTTGGTGCCCCTTTGCCTACTTCAGAGCTTACCAGTAGCTTTGGACAGTTCCCTTAAACGCTATATCAATTAGCTTTTGCTACATAAAAAACCACCCCAAATTCAGTGGTTTCAAGAAATGACCATTTAGTTTGTGATTACAAGCTCAGCAATTTAGGCTAGGCTCACCTGAGTTGCCCTTCTGGGCTGGACTGGGCGGGGCTCACACGTGTCTCTGGTCAGCTGGCCAGCTGGCTGGGGGCTTGTTGATCTGGGGGTGCTCAACTGGATGACTCCTCTCTGCTCCACGTGGTCTCTCATCCTTCAGCAGCCTGGCCTGGCCTGATTCACATGGTGGCAGCAGTTCTAAGAGTATAAGAGCAGATGCTGTAAGGTCTCCTGAGGCCCAGGCCAAGACCTCCTATAACCTTACAACCTCTGCATTCTACTCCCCAAAAGGCCAGTCCAGATTCAAGGGGTAAAGAAATAGATTCCACCTCTTGATGGAAAGAACTGTGCAGTATTGTGGCCACTTCCGTGTTCTATGCAGCCCATCTGCAGCTTGCTAGCTCAGGGACCTCCATCTCCCTGCCTCAGTGCATTCTCCGGTCATGAGAGTGGGTTCATCTCTCATATGAAGCAAACCAGAAGGGCTGAGGAGTTAATGCCCTCAGGTCAGTCAACGAGGAAGGGAGCTGAGGAACAAATTCCCCAGCTTCCTAGCTCTTGATCAGATAATGCTAACGTGCATCTACACAGTCTCTCGGAGGGACCCAGGGAAATTGGACCAAGTTTCCCACGGTGGCCACCAGCTCATAAAGCACCCTTATAGGCATTCCTCCCTTCCCTGTCTCTCACATCCCTGCTGCCCTACCTTGCTCTGAAGATCACCTCCCTCAAGGGATCTTGTACAACTTGCACCCAAATCCTATATAAGTGTCTATCTACATCAGGTAGGCAGAAGTTAGATCACCCCTGATCTTATAGGCCAAGCTAATGAGTTGGAATTTATTCTGTAAGTGATTGGGCTTCTGAGAGTTTTAAGCAGGAGGAAATCTATATTTTAGAAACAAAATTAATGGCAGTGTAGGAACTAATGTCCAGTTCCACGAACTTCCAGGCCAGTGCTCTTAAGTCAACTTTACACTGTTTCAGGCTTTGGATGTAAGAATATGCAGGTCTTTTTTCCAAAAAAATTCATTGATTTTTGAATAGATAATAAATAAACGTGGTACAAAATTAGAAAAGCACAAAAGGTCAGATCTGTTTTTATAAGCATTTTCACTGCCAAAGGAGCAGTTAAATAGCCATTGTTCCCAGAGTGTTTTTCAACCACAGTAGAGCTTGGTTCCTTCAGAGGCTGCTCCTGGCCTGCCTCGTGCCCTTCCCGCTCCAGCAGCCTAGCCGGGGCTCTTGCGGCATCCACTGCTTGCAGACCTCTCTGCAGGAGATGAAACACTTGTCCTCCAGCTGGAGAAAAATTTTGACATTCTTGGTCCAGCGAAACTTGGTGGTGTTGGCAGATGTCAACATCCTCGGCAGATGCCATCTTTGCTCCCTGTCACCACAAATAATTGCAAGTTGCCTGAGCGCTATTCAAATGCATTAAGGTCTGGGGCTTGTTCTGACAGAAATCTAAAAAGTGCATAGTGAAGGCCAAGCCTGCAGCTTTTATCTGTTAGCTGGGGAGAGGAAGAGATAATGGTTCATAACACCTCAGGTCTTTACATTTCTCCCCAAGAGCTGCCATCTGTCCCTAATGTGAGAGAAGGAGTGCTCTGGGGTTAATTGCCCTGGATCAGCTAAACCATCTGCATTTATTTAAATCAAGTTTTGGAGTGTCTCCTGTGGGCCAGCCTGGAGCTCAGCTCTCTGGGGTGTTCAAGTAATCGTGAGCCACCAGCTCAGGCTCTCAAGGAGGCAGACTGGTGAGGTGGCAGGTCTGGCAGCTTTTGGAACAAGGCAGGCCTGCTGAGAACCCCAGCCCTACCACCGGCCAGCTGGGAGATTTGGGGCAATTTAGTTGATCTCCCCAGGACCTTTGTTTCCTTACCTTTAAAATGGCCCCATTTATTGCACAGGGGCAGGTGAAAATCCCAAAGACAGTGCTTTGTTTCCCTCGCTTTTTCCTTGAGGAACTTACAAACTAGTCAGAGAAAGAAGACACACAAGTGAAAAGTAAAGAAAACATCTCCAAGAGATCATCAACAGTTCAAAATAAAACAAAACAAAGAAGGAAGAGAAAACAACAGAAGAAAAAAGAGAAGATATACACAGGGATGATGAATTGCCAAAGTATTCGTCTGCTAAGGATGTAATAACAAAGTACCTCCGACTGGGTGGCTTAAATAGCAGAAATTTATTTTCCTCACAGTTCTGGAGGCTGGAAGTTCAAGAACAGGATGTCAGCACGGTTGATTTCTTCTGAGGTCTATCTCCTTGGTTTATAGATGGCCATCTTTTCCCTGTGTCTTCACATGGTCTTTCTTCTGTACACGTCTGTGTCCTAATCTCCTCTTCTTATAAAAACACCAGCCAGGGCCTCCCTGGTGGCGCAGTGGTTGAGAGTCCGCCTGCCGATGCAGGGGATACGGGTTCGTGCCCCGGTCTGGGAGGATCCCACATGCCGCGTAGCGGCTGGGCCCGTGAGCCGCGTAGCGGCTGGGCCTGTGAGCCGTGGCCGCTGAGCTTGCGCGTCCGGCAACGGGAAAGGCCACGACAGTGAGAGGCCCACATATCGCAAAAAAAAAAAACAAAAAAAACACCAGCCATATTAGTTTAGCATCCACCCATATAACTCATTTTACCTTAATTACCTCTTTAAAGGCCCTATCTCCAAATATAGTCACATTCTGACGTACTGGAGGGTAAGACTTCAACATCTGAATTTTGGGGGTAAACAGTTCAGCCCATAACAGGCAACACAATGTTTGCTCTAGAAGTTGAGAAGTTGAGCAAAGCAGGGAGGGAAAACAAAAAGGTACTTCTGGTTTATAATTTGATTAGGTCTTAACTCAACATAGAATTGCAGTGCATGGTGCATAGTAAGCATGCAATAGACATTTGTTGAGCAAGTGTTCAAATAAATGAATAAATACCTTATACAGTTTTTGTCACTGGACTTTATGAAAGATGTACGTGGGCCTCTCACTGTTGTGGCCTCTCCCGTTGCGGAGCACAGGCTCCGGACGTGCAGGCTCAGCGGCCATGGCTCATGGGCCCAGCCACTCTGCGGCATGTGGGATCTTCTCAGACCGGGGCACGAACCTGTTTCCCCTGCATCGGCAGGCGGACTCTCAACCACTGTGCCACCAGGGAAGCCCGAGAACACCTTTTGATCTGTAAAGGCACAAGTCAAAAATGGGTGTGACAGTTTATGAAGCTATGAAAATCATGGATGACAGTATTATAATCTTTAAATATTCACCAAATATTGTGTTGTTAGGAGTCAATAGAGGATAACCTTTGAACTCGATGAAGTTTCAGAACATATGCAGAGAGAGAGAGAAGGCAAGAAAGAAAGAAGGTCCTATTTGTGATCAGTGCCCTTAGAGAGTTTCTTATCCTTTAAGACACTAGAGAATGAAAATATCACTAAGGAACCTAGGGATTCAATGTGTTCATGGGAGGCTGATTTCAGCGCAAGTTACTTCAGATTCCTTTGGGATTTTGACTTCTATGCTGGAGACACACCACCGGCAGTGTGGATCACGGATCTAGACAAATGTCACCTTTTCTGTGGTTTGATGTTCTTTCAGGGAACTTTTAATAAGCACCCACTATGCACCAGGCAGTGTTCTAGGGAGCAAAGACACTGCAGTCAAGAAGATGATGTTCCGGGCTTCCCTGGTGGCGCAGTGGTTGAGAGTCCGCCTGCCGATGCAGGGGACATGGGTTCGTGCCCCGGTCCGGGAGGATCCCACATGCAGCGGAGCAGCTGGGCCCATGAGCCATGGCCACTGAGCCTGCGCGTCCGGAGCCTGTGCCCCGCAACGGGAGAGACCACTACAGCGAGAGGCCCGCGTATCGCAAAAAAAAAAAAGAAGATGATGTTCCAACCCTCAAGGAACCCCACCCTAGAGAGAAGCAGATATGTGAAGAGAGAAATTGTAGTTTATTGAGGTAACTTCCCTAATAAAAGTACAGTTTAAGTGCTTTATAACCTCAAAATTCTCGTGACAGTAACTAAATGGACAGGCTGTGCATTACAGGGACTTGACAATATTTGATAATTAAATGAATGGATAAAAAAAAATACCTGGTAGAAGATACTAAGAGGATGGACTTAATGCCATATGTCCTTTGGGTTACTAGCATGAAACTTACCTATTTACTTTGGAAATTAAAAAGAAGTTAAATGTATAAAAGTTATTTGTCTTTCTCATTTTTGAACACCCCCCCTTCCGTACCTGTATTTTAGAACTTGCTAAGAACTCAGAAAATGTTTTTGGGTGGATAGATGAAAAGCTGGATGAATAAATGGGTAAAAGAATAACTGTTTTGCCCCCAGAACTGGGCAGATTTTCCCAACAGAAATTTGTTCATCTTTGAAGGCTCACTATATCCATCAAGAAACCATTTCTGAGATCTCTTTGTGTCGAAGTCCTGGAAACTGTCTTGATTCAAAAAGAAAGAAAATAGCATTTCAGTTTCTGGAACCATTGCTTGTGAGTTTTAAAATCTGCGTTAAATTCTATAGTGTGGGAAGTTCTATAGGATGGCAAATGGCAGGCCAAAGGTTGTATTGACTGAATATTGATTTCAGCTGCACACACAGAAGGAAACCTCACGGCAGTGATTTCTCACTCTTTTCC
>NW_006796034.1:464046-465259 GCF_000442215.2 Lipotes vexillifer | reverse complement strand
TTCCCTAATTGGAATGAGTTCATTTCAATCTGTGTGTTGCAGAGGAAGGCCATCTCTCTGAAGAGGCTCAACATAATTCCTAGGCCCTGGCATTCTTGCTGACATCACCAGGAACTTGGTGATTGGAGGGCAGAAGTCCAGGAAAGCATGTTGGGCCAGGAATCTGGACATCATTAAATGACTTTTCCTTATGAGAACCTTAGTCTTAGTTCAATATTCATGAGAAAATAGTCCTGTGGCTTCATCAAATTGCTTCTCTCCCCATCTCCCTTTCCCCACCCTGACGCCCCATCCTCTCTCCACGAAGGTGAGACCCTGGAGTTGTCCAATACAGTAGCCAGTAGCCACATGTGACTATTTAAATTTAACTTAATTACAATTAAATAACATTTAAAATGCAATTTCTCAGTCATACTAGGCACGTATCAAAAATTCTCAAAAGCCACATGTGTCTAGTGACTACCATAATGGGCAATGCAGAGAACATTTCCATCACTACAGAAAGTTCTGTTGAACTGCACCACCCTAGAGGAAAAGGAGAATGAAGAGCTGAGGAGGAAGGTGGTAATTTTTAAGAAAACACCAATAACATGTAGACCAGCCACACAGGAGAAGGAACATTCTAGCAGGACGTTGCCACAGGACGTGCAACAAGAGGATAAAGGGTATAAAGTGGGGGAGAGGGTAAAAGCTCTGGGATCAGAACCCAGGTTTCACCCTGGTTCTACCACCCACCAAGTGTGTAGCCAGGAGCAAGTTATGTGAACTCTCTGAGCCTCAGTCTCTTCATCAAGGAAATGGTAGTAATAGTACTTACGCCATAGGGTTGATGTAAGAATTCCTGAGACAGTATCAAGTACATAGCCTATGGCCTGACATATGGAAAAAGCTCGACAATGGTAAGACAGATGGGAGTTCGCTGAGGCACAGGAGGCAAGAAGGAGACGTAAAGAAGGAAAAGACAAGACATAGAGATAAGACAGCCAGCCTAGGAAGAAGAAATGTCTACAGGATTACAAAGTGGACCTAAGTGGCTAGCACAGTTACAGTGGCTGGAGGGCAGACAGCAGTAGGACAGAGCACCAGAAAGCAGCTGGGCCTCTAGACACCTGAGGGGCACAGAGGAAGATCCTCTTGGCCTCAGCATTACAGAGCTGAGCCAGGTGGTGGCAAAAATCACCTATGATTGGTGGTCGTCCTGCCCATCTGGGGC
>NW_006796034.1:461433-464036 GCF_000442215.2 Lipotes vexillifer | reverse complement strand
AGCAGGAATTGCACTGCTAATTGGAGCTTAGCTGTACTCATGTTTATGCCACTGATAGTGTTCAAGAGACCCAGAGAGGTGTGGAACGGACGTGGCTTTCCTGGGACAGGCGGAGTGAGCCAGGGCTGGGGCTGGAGAGGCCAGAGGTCAAGGTGATGCAGGATATTAGGGTAAATGGAAGGGGATGACATTTATTCAGTACCTGCCACAGTGTTCAGCACTCGCATATCCAATTGCACCCTACAGCAGTTCTGAGACGGGCACCCCCATTTTGTGGAAAAAGAAAATGGGGCTCAGCTGGGTGAAGGAACTTGCCCAGGTCACACAGCGGGTAAAGGACAGATTTAGGATCCTGTGGTGTCAAATTGCAAAGCCTATGCAAATCTGCTGTGGAAGATTTTAAACTCTGAGGAAGGCAAAGCAGTAGAGATGCACAGAGAGCATTTGAAAAGCGTTGGCGATACATTTATTCATTACCACTCAAGTCTAATGCCATGTCAATGTTGTGGGACCCCAAACATGAATACGACAGGTTCCTCCCTGTCTCCAAGGTACTGGCATAACAGTGAGGGAGACAAGCCAAGAGCAAAATAAGGACAACTAAAGGTAAAGTGCTCAAACCCATTCATTCAAGAAATACTCTTTTTGGGCTTCCCTGGTGGCGCAGTGGTTGAGAGTCCGCCTGCCGATGCAGGGGACACGGGTTCGTGCCCTGGTCCGGGAAGATCCCACATGCCGCGAGTGCTTGGGCCCGTGAGCCATGGCCGCTGAGCCTGCACGTCCGGAGCCTGTGCTCCGCAACGGGAGAGGCCACAACAGTGAGAGGCCTATGTACCACAAAAAAAAATAAAGAAATACTCTTTTAATTGAGTACCTACTATGTGCCAGGCACTGTGCTAGGCTCTGGGGTTACTATGGTGTGCTATGGAAAATTGTTTACAAAAATGGTGGCATTCTCCCCTTCCCATTATCCAAGCCCCTCTGCAGTGTGACTTTTCGCCTCCTCCCTTTAGAGGTTGTGTCTATTTCTCCACTTCTGAATCTGGGCTGGGCTTGTGACTTGCCTTGACCAATAGAAAGTGGCAGAAGTGACACTGTACCTTTTCCAAAGCTTTCCAGAGGCCTTGTGCTCTTGAAACCCTAGAGCTGCCATGCAGACACGCCCTACCTAGCCTGCTGAATAATGAGAGACACAGGCCCATTCACTTTCATTGTCCTAGCCGATGTCCAGCCACCCTGCCAGACAGAGGAGGGAGGCCATTTCAGGCCCATCAGCCTCAGCTAACCCAATAACTGATGCCAGGTGCATGAGCAAGCCCGGCTGGATCAGCAGAGCCTGGTCCAGGTCAGCAGAACTCCGATGATCCATAGACACTTGAGGAATAATAAATGAGCACTTTTTTTTAAAAAAGCCACTAAGTTTTCATTTGGTTTGTTTTATACCCAAAACTGACTGATACATGAGCAAAGCAGATACCTGTTCTCAAGAAGCTTATGGTCCAATGGACCATAAACTTTACTCACAAAATCCTACAGATATATGTCAAGGGAAAGGAATCCTTAAGCCAGCCTCCCACGATGGTCCCCAGTGACTCCCACCTCCTGGTATTCAGACCATGTGTAGTCTCCTCCCACACTGTGCCAGGGTTGGTCTGCTTGGCCAATAGCATATGGCAGAAAGTCTGATGTGTCCCTTCTAAGATTAGGTTACAAACGACTGCGGCTACTGTTTGGGGCTCCTTCTGTCTCTTTCTGATCATTCATTTTGGGAGAAGCCAGCTTCCACATGCTACGGACACTCAGGCAGCCCACGGAGAGGCCATGCCAACAGCCTGACAGGCACTGAGGTCTACCAAGAGCCAAGTGAGTAAGCTGTTGGGGGGATCCTCCAGCTCCAGTGGCTGGAGCCCAGGCTGACCGCTTGGATGTAACCTCTTGAGAGACCCTGACTCAGAACCATCTGGCTAAGCTGCTCCCAGATTCCTGACACAAAGAGACTGTGAGATAACAAATGTTTGCTGTTTTAAGCTGGTAGGTTTTGGGGGTAATTTGTTACACAGCCACAGATAACTAACAGAAGGCGTTAACTAGACAAAGCAGACGGAGGAGGTGGAATGTTCCAGACAGAGGGAATAGCATGACCCAGGGTCCTACGGTAAAAGCATATATAGCACATTTGAGAAACTGAAGGAGGACCATGTGGCAGGAGTTCAGAGAGCAAGTGTGACACTGCGTGAGACTGAAAGGTCAGTGGAGACCAGAGCCGTCAGGTGTGGCCTAGTGAGTCTTACTAAGAAGTTTCCTTTAGGGACAATAATAAACTAGACTATTAGGGGACCAGGCCTTGGGGCCCCAGGAAGTCCAGGTTCTTCGACTCGTGAGGTGAAGAGGGTAGCAGCACAATGACAAGAATACCATCCTTCTTTGGCCTTAATCGTGAATTGTAACTAGTAGAATTGGGGAAAACCCTTTAGAAACCAAGTCAGGCATCCTCAGTAGGGGCTGCACTTCATCTCCCGTGAGGTTCATCCAGGTACCCTGGGGGTCAGTGGTGTGCTGGGGCTGATGGTGGGCAGGAGAGGAGGGCGGAAGTAAAGAAAGAG
>NW_006796034.1:459309-461423 GCF_000442215.2 Lipotes vexillifer | reverse complement strand
AAGAGTGTGGAAAAGAGAGAAAAATGGCAGGAAGGAGGAGGAGCCAGAAAGGAGAAGGCAGAGAGGGAAGGCCAGTGTCAGGGGAGGTGAGAGGGGGACAAGGCGCCA
The DNA here is from genome assembly GCF_000442215.2 of Lipotes vexillifer. Classification (NCBI taxonomy): domain Eukaryota; kingdom Metazoa; phylum Chordata; class Mammalia; order Artiodactyla; family Lipotidae; genus Lipotes; species Lipotes vexillifer. The sequence goes on along the minus strand of NW_006796034.1, from coordinate 461,315 downwards.
CACAGAAGACTAGGGAGCCTGCGAAACGGTCACTTAAAGAGAGTTAGAGGGCTTCCCTGGTGGTGCAGTGGTTGAGAGACTGCCTGCCGATGCAGGGGACGTGGGTTCGTGCCCCGGTCCGGGAAGATCCCACATGCCGCGGAGCGGCTGGGCCCGTGAGCCATGGCCGCTGAGCCTGCGCGTCCGGAGCCTGTGCTCCGCAACGGGAGAGGCCACAACAGTGAGAGGCCCGCGTACCGCAAAACAAAAGAGATTTAGAAACATAGAGCGGGCGTAGGAGGCTCTTGGAGACACTGGTGTTCAGAAACCTGAAAAACTCAGCCATGAAACAGTGTGTGTTAAGGGTTCAAGGAGTGGAACGGTCACTTCAATGGAAAATAAACAGATGGAGAGGAGAGGGAGGTAAGTGGGATTAGGGGAGCAGCTAACGCTGGGCTGGAACGCAGTCACGGTTCAGGGATTTGAATTCACAGCCGTCACTCAGGGCTGCACTTTGGGGAATTGTTCTCAGCCTTACCAGCCATCCTTTAGGGAAGAGTGATGAGATTTGCAGCTGAGGGATTGGGCAGAGCTCGGTGGGTTCTTCAGGCTCTGCACTGAGTTCTCTGATTAGCCCTGCTAAGGTAAGTTCTCTCCAAATTAGTGATGCTGGGGTTTTAGTTCTCCCCACTCAGACACACCCTTCAAGGGGCAAAGGAAGAGGTGGCAAAACCCTGAACCATGAGGGGAAGGCTTCTACAGCCCCAGCTGTGCCAGGCACAGCATAGCTATGCTTGCCCGGCTTCCAGGATGGCCCTTCCAGCAGGTGCAAGACACACAAGGGAAGAATCCACCTCTTGGCCAGCCTCTCTTGGGTTTCAACCTCTCACTCGTCCATACCCTGTCCCATCAGGAACAGATTTGTACTGTTTTGAAAATACTGGGGCTCCTGGACTCACTTCATTCCCTTGTGGATTCGGTCAAGCTGGCCTAACCTTTTTTTTTTTTTGTCTCGTGAAAAGGAATCTGAAGATATGTGTTCCCTAAAACAGCTTTGCAGAAGGAAAGCAACGCAGACACAGCACTGAGCAGATCTATTTATTTTGTGACTTAATTATGGAAAGATAACATATTTTTTTCCTGTTTTCAAAAATATATATTTGAGATAGAGATGTGAAAGAATTACATGCTGTTCCATCAAGGAAATAGATTCCACCGAGATAACGGTATAGAAGCAAAACTCCAGTTCTTACAGAGAAAGGTTACGTTGATCAGATAAAGAATTTTTTTCCACCAATCTAAAGTTGTAAATGATAAATAGAATTAAAAAAAAAAAACACAACAGCTTTTCCATCTAAATTGCCTTCTTTTTTTTGCGGGGGGGGGGTGCGGTACGCGGGCCTCTCACTGTTGTGGCCTCTCCCGTTGCGGAGCACAGGCTCCGGACGCGCAGGCTCAGTGGCCATGGCTCACGGGCCCAGCCGCTCCGCGGCATGTGGGATCCTCCCGGAGCGGGGCACGAACCCGTGTTCCCTGCATCTGCAGGCGGACTCTCAACCACTGCGCCACCAGGGAAGCCCTAAATTGCCTTCTTTTTTCTCTTTCCATCTCTAGTCCAGGAGATATTCTCCTCTTTCCTCCTTGCTGTTCTGAGTGGGAACTGAGAAGAGGGCTGCCCACTGAGCCCTCACCAGGGCCGGTCCTCATCCAACACCAGTGGTTGAAGACATCCCTGTACAGGGTCCCCTACACAGAGGCAGAGGGCTCTGTGTTCTGGGAACCTCTGCAAACACCTGCACAGACCACAGTTGTGCTCCACTGAAGCGCAAGGGACCCGTTTTAAGACAAAGTGCGTGTCACAGTGTCGGTGCTGGCTCAAAACCACTTCCCGGTTAGGCAGATTCATTGGCCTCTGTTTCCCTTGAGGATGCTTTGAATAGACCACAGACTGGGAGGATCAGAAGGAAGGGAAAAGAGATGTGGCTGTAAATCAGTGTAGCCTCTCCAACTCTTGGGGTCAGAAAGCC
>NW_006796034.1:457348-459299 GCF_000442215.2 Lipotes vexillifer | reverse complement strand
CCGGTCCGGCTGAAAGGACAAGGGAAACATCCTCATCTCGGGAAAGGCCTGGTGTTACCTCATGCGCCTCACAGTCAGGGGCCCCCAGGAAGCCTGTGACAGCACTCGTCCCTTCCTTCTCCCTGGCTTCGAACCAGAAGCTTTTGGAAGGAAAAAGCTCTGACTTCATCCGGGCTCCCCTGCCCTCCCTTGTCTAAACACAAGGAGTTCTTTTTTCAGGTGATTGTGGCTCTTCTCCTAGTGATTCTTTTCATTGCCTTCTTCAAATATGCAATCAGTTCTCCTGATACAAATTGTGTGACCCCTGTTTCAATAAGCTTAGAAGCTGATCCCGCACAAGCATCAACAGAAAGCATCTGGGTATTCTAATCACGGCCAGCTCTCGCTGAGAAACAGAACAGCCTGCCAGCCTCCTCCTGCTGTGTGCTGGGCACAGCCCTGGGAGGGGCTAAGGCAGCCCCAGGACCCCATGGTGCTTTGGAAAGAAAGAAGCAATTCCAGCTAGTTCAGGCATTTAGTGGATTATTGCAATGATCTTTTCATGTGGGTTTCAACATGGTTTGTGAATAGGGTCAGTTATATGAGGGACTTTATGCTGGTGACATTGCAAAGATAGAAGGGGGAACTGAAACCGGTTTCTGTCAGTCAGAAGTTTCATTCGGCCAGCACAATTTCAGAATTCACAACAAGTTTTTTTTTTTTCTTTCAAAGTTCTTTACATCTTCTGAGGGTAACGGATGCTGTGGAGAAAAGTTGTGAGCTAAAAACATGGAGATGAAAAAGATTGTGACATCTTGCCCAGGACCCCACTGTTGGTTGGATCTGGGAAAGGGCTGTGTGAAGCGGTGAGTGTTACGGGAGCACCAGGCACAGCCACGTCTTGGAAGTGAGGTTAGGATGGTTTTTGGATTCAGCCTGTTCTTTGACACACAGAGGGTTCACTTTCACATTAGGCCCATCCACCAGAGCCCAGATGCAGTGTGTCTGGGGTTTTAATTGTTTTGTAAGCCTCTGGAACAGGGTGAGAAGTGGCCTGGGGAGAGAGTTGAGAAGTCTGCTCATTACTGAACGTCATGGTTCAGAGAGCAGTTCTTATCCTTTTCTCCATTTAAGTTCTACACAAGTGAGCAGTAAAAGGGAGCTGCTTATCTCCTTCCTTTAGTTTAGCAGCTCCTGAAGTTCCATTTCCTTCTTGAAACCTCTGACTCAATGGCTGGAGGAATGTTTCTCCACCCCATCCTGTCTACGCAGGCCACTTTCGTGACTCCCCTTCACTCGTCACCTTGCAAAGCACACGCTCAGTTCATTGCTTCTACACACTGCCATTTCCTTCTTTGTTTACTTTACATATGTTGGTCACCCGTTGCTTAGGTAAGATTTAAATCTGGCTGTGTTGGTAAGGTCAGTTTTTGATTATTCCCAGAAGTATGTTATAGCCATTTAAGCATGTGATATTATTATTTTTTCTTTTCAATAATAACATTTGGCTAATCATTAAAGCATGTGGTGGTGGTCACCTGTCAGCCTCAGCTTTGAATGATCTGGGCTTGGGAACTATCATTATTACTGTCATCATCATCATCATCATCATCATCATCATTTTAAAGCATGATCACTTATTCTGGATTATGTATCTCTATTACATTTGAATCATTGTTATTGTTTTTATTACTGAATAATTTTTATTGTTTTCTTATTGCTTTTTATTACTAAAGTAACACACAGAACATAGATAATTTATAAGATAGAAAAACACCCTTTTGGTGTATATACTTTTAGTGTATTTTTCAATGTATATAGATTTATTTTCTTCTCAACAATAATGGTATACTGTGGTTTGTTTTAGAGTCTGTCATTTCACTTAGTAAGAGATCATGAATATAGTTCCATATCACAATTCTTTTTTTTTTTTTTTTTCGGTATGCGGGCCTCTCACTGTTGTGGCCTCTCC
>NW_006796034.1:453682-457172 GCF_000442215.2 Lipotes vexillifer | reverse complement strand
GGAGCACAGGCTCCGGACGCACAGGCTCAGCGGCCATGGCTCCCGGCCCCAGCCACTCCGCGGCACGTGGGATCTTTCCTGACCGGGGCACGAACCCGTGTCCCCTGCATCGGCAGGTGGGCTCTCAACCACTGCGCCACTAGGGAAGCCCTACAGTTCTTTTATAACAGAGATTTTAATGACTGTGTAGTATTCCGTTATATAGATTTCATGTAACCAATCACCTATTATTGGACATTTACTTTTAAAACACTTATATAAGTATTTACTCAGTGCCAGGCACTGCTTTAAGCTCTGTATAGATATTAACTCATTTAACTCTCATAATAACCCTATGATGTAAGTACTGTTATTATCCCCATTTTGTAGGTAAAGAACCTGAGATTAAATAACTTGTCCAAGGTCATATGACTTTGTAAGTGGTAGAGCCAAATTCAAACTCAGACAATTTTGTTCCTAATCACAACATTTTCCTCGCCTCCCTCTTCTACTGAAAGGTAAAGGCCTTCTTTACCTGGGAGAAAGGCTCGATCTACATAAGACAGCTCTGGCGAAAAAAGGAACTGCTGTCCTGTGAGTCACTGTTACTTAGACTTATATAGTCAGCTGTTGAGACAATAGGCAAAGAGGCATCTGGGCGGCATGGGCAGTGTGAGCTCAGCCACCCAGGCAGGCAATCCCAGGAGAGGCTGCAGGCCCAGGTCCAACCACCCCGAGGCCTGGGTCACTCACCCTCTGGCAGAACCACGGAAAGCAGCCCCAGCCTTGCCTGTGCCACCTTAAGTTCCTCACACCAAACCGAGAAGCCTGTAGGAGCTGCTGCATCTGACCAAAGCCAACCTGGGAGGAGGGAGACAGGCAAGGTAGGAAGCAGCCTGGCTGGCTGCTGCTTTGCCCCACAGTGCCGGCAATGCTGAGCCAGTGAAGCTGTGGCCCGGGAGGCAGGGTGGTGCTGATCTAGCCTAGGAAGTGACTACTTCTGGGGAAGCATCTGGAGCTTAGGAGAATCCCCTGACTAACCTGCAGAGGCTCCGGACTGGTTGTTTCCTGGGTGATTCTGGATCCTTATTGGTCATTGCCTCGAGACTGGGCTTTGGATTTGGCTACCTTTTTTCCTATCCTCTCCCTTCCGGTAATGATAATCTGATGTCATCACTAGCAATGATAATCGTTCTGTTTTACTTATTTAATTCTAACTTATTTAGTCCTCACAACAGCACCGTGAGATAGAAAAATAGTTAACAATAATTATCCTAATTTTAGGGATGAAGAAAGGGAGCCACAGAGAGGTTAGGTCACCTGACACAGGTGAAAGGGTGTCAGGTGTGGGGAACACCGCAGAAATGTGACCTCGACATGAACCTGCGCCCCAAAACAGGCCACCACGCTCAGGGCCTCAGGAAGCAGCTGTGGCTAGAAGGGGAGCACTAGCTGAGCCATCTTGCACCCCTTAATCCCATCCCCTGTGGGAAAAGAAGCAATAGGAATTTGATGAGTGGGAGTGTTAACGGCTGGAGGGGGTTAGAAGTTGTGTTTTATATAAACTCCTTAGGCAGTCATGTGCAGGAGCTCAGAGGAGATTTATGTGAAACAACCTTCATGCATCTCTCCCTGGGAGGTCTATCAGTTTGCCTTTATTCCTTCTGTTACAAAAGAACCTGGAAAACACACACACCACATCCAACATCAGTGTCACAGGATGTATTGGTCTGGAGAGGCATGGTTATCACTGCAGTCCTAGCAACTGCCCCTCTAAATGCTCAAAATCAGGATGTTTAGATACTGCACGGTCCACAAGGTCCTCTGGCACACACGAATCCTACAGTTTGGGTTCCCTCCTGAGTTAAGACTCCACCTTCTTCTAGCTGTAGCAGCAACCTTGGGTGGAGCTGGAACCAACTTACCAATTTAGGAAGTTTGTTGGCTTAATTTGACAACAATCCAAAGAATACAGAAAAGAATCTTTAAGTGGAATTAGGTGAGGCTAGCAAAAACTGGCTTTCCTGTCACTAAATGATTATTGGGGTATGTCTATTGTATTTTGGAGTTTGTTTGTTTTTTTAAAGAAAGGATGCATTGTTTTTCTGCCAAAGTCCTTGAAGATAGCTCCCCAAAATAGAAGTGCCGTGTTCACCAGGCTTTAAAAAATACAAAGAATTTCTGCTATCCTAGTCAGAGCCACAGTGATATTATCCCTGGATTAATGAGGTAACCCCCTCCGCAGTCTATTCTCCCCACTATGAGCAGACCGAGCACTTAAAAGGGCAATAGATCAGGTCACTGTCCTGCCTAAGAGTCTGCAATGACTCTCCATTACGCCCAGATAGGGTCCCAAGCTTTCACAGGGCGTCTCTGTGGAGAGGCAGCACTACACAGGGCCTGAGTGCCCCACAGCCAGGGCACCTCCTAGTTCTGTCCCCTCAGGAGCTGTGTGACTTTGGCTAAAGTGTCTACTTCTCTATGTCTGTGTTCTCATCTGTTAAAAGAGGGTAAAAGAACTGACCTCATGGACACCTGGCATACTGCACTCATTGGCCACCAGCTGTTTTTATTGTTCCCTTTGACCTCACCGTTCTGCATTCTCCCCAGCCTCCAGCTGATTAGACTCCGGTCACACTAACCTTCCTGTTTCTCGAATTTGCCAAACTCATGCCTACATTTGGACCTTTGCCCCAGGGCGCCTGGAACTGTCTGCCCACCCTCACCCCCGCACCCTCACCCAGGCCTGTGAGATGCTGGTTCCTTCTCATTTGGGGGTTTCAACTCAAGACACCTCCTCAGAGAGAGCTTCCCTGACCGCCCAAGGCGAAATTAGCCCCAGTCACTAGCTCACTGCTGTCCTGTGGAAATTTCTGTGATGATGCAAATGTTCTGTAGCTACACCACTAGCTGCTAGCCATAGGTGGCTCTTCAGGACCTGAAATGTGGCTGGTGTGAACTAAAGAACTGAATATTTGATTTTATTCAATTTCAATCAAGTTGGACTTAAATGTAAATAACTGTGTGTAGCTAATGGCTGCAGTGCTGGACAGCACAGCTCTAGCCCTTAACCTGACTTCGTGATCTTCAATGCACTCACCTCTCCCTGAACTTATCTTGCTGACCTGTCGTCTGCTGTTTATGGTCTGTCTCCCCAGCTAGAGCATGTGCTCGGTGGAAGTGGGGTCTTTCCTGCCTTGTTCACCACTGTGTCCCCCATCAGCCGTGCCTAAGAAAAGTGTCTGGTTCTTTGTTGGGGCTCATGAAGAGAATGAATGAATGGGCATTTAAAAGTACTTTGTAGGGCTTCCCTGGTGGCGCAGTGGTTGAGAGTCCGCCTGCCGATGCAGGGGACGCGGGTTCGTGCCCCGATCCGGGAAGATCCCACATGCCGCTGAGCGGCTGCACCCGTGAGGCATGACCGCTGAGCCTACGTGTCCGGAGCCTGTGCTCCGCAACGGGAAAGGCCACAACAGTGAGAGGCCCGCGTACCGAAAAAAAAAAAAAAAAA
>NW_006796034.1:432616-453646 GCF_000442215.2 Lipotes vexillifer | reverse complement strand
CTGAGCCTGCGCGTCCGGAGCCTGTGTTCCGCAACGGGAGAGGCCACAGCAGTGAGAGGCCCGCGTACCGCCAAAAAAAAAAAAAAAAAAAGTACTTTGTAAACCATAACGCATTATATAAATGTACTGTATATTATCATTATAGGTATACGTAATAGAAAAGCCCGTGTAGGTGTTCCACTTTTAGAAAAATTCCTAGCATGAGTGCACACACACGCAAACACACACACACACAAAGCTGATCTTTAAAAAGTGAATAATTTTTAAAAATGATAGTTTTCTTATTTTATGAATGTATTCTTTATCTCTCCAAATAAGATCCCTCACCACAGAGAGCAGGATGCTTCACGGGTCTCTGGGCCTGTTTGCCTGCTTCCCAGAGACCACAGCTCTGGGCTTGACTGGGATTAGCCCTAAAGCCTCTGAAGTGCACGGGTAACTGCCACTCTGACTGTAATGAAAACATGAGTATTCCCAAGGGTATTGCAGTATTCTTGAAATGAAAAACAAGGTGGGAGCAGGCCCTCTCCTTCCTGTGGGAGTAGCTAAAGCAGAAGCGCTGAAATGCAATGCCCGGGGCTCCTAGGAGGGCTGGGAGCCAGTCGGTTCCGTGCCACTGGCCAGTGTGTGGTTTCCAAAGAGGACCTGGGCTGTTATCTGACCTCTGTCTTAATGAAGTGTCGTGGCCCATGGCTGCCTCTGAGGGAGCGCTGGGGCTGGAGTAGCAGAGACAAATCAGGGACAGGACACATCATTTTTCTACCAGGCAGGACCTGGGCCTCAGCCAAGGGACTCCACAGACTTCTGCAGGACCTGTTAGCCACGGTAGCCACTTCCATTGCTCAAAGCCAGGTGCCAGGTCCGAGAACCAGATCAGCTTGCTGTGCAAAGCTGGCCATGTACCTCCCCTGACCCTGGGCCTGAGCTGGTAAGTTGAGGGCACAGAGAAGAGACAGTCTGCAGCTGTTTTTCAGATTTTTCTAGCCCATGCGCTTGGATTTCTGGTCAACGTTCTCCCTCCCTACATAAAATCTGCCCCATCCTCCCACCCCCCTACACACACCACTACGTCTGGACACATACTTTCTTCCTATAACATCAAACAGGATTCTCAGACCGTGTAAAGGAAGTATTAACCGGGGTGTGGCTTCAGGAAGGCATCTGCTGCAGTGGTGTGGATGTGATGGGAGTGGGATGTGTACAAGGGCATGTGTGTTGGCCCCAAGACTTTCCACCGTGACGATGTCTCCTCTCAGGTGCAGGTGGGAGGGGTCAATGTCTTTAGGAAGATGAGGTTTCTTTTGTGGACAAAGCGGTGTGTCCACTGCTCACCCCACCCCAAACCATAGGTTCACACCTGGCCTGGGTTCTTCACCCAGCCCCTTCCCTGGGCCAGGTCCCACCCTGCCCCTGAGAGTGACTCAGGTGCTCTCAGAGGAGAAGGTGGCAATGGGGCAGGTATCAGCTGGATGACTGGTGGCTGGCTTGGGGACACAGGAAGTGGTTCTTCGGCTTCAGGCACCCACTGCCTGATTGGTGAGTCACCAGAAGAATGTTGGGCCCCAGGGCAGCGCTCTGTGTCCCTGTCCTTCAGGGCCTGTAGACACAGGAAATAGAGACAAATTCATCTTTGGAAAGAGGCCCTGGGGACAGGCCCAGAAAGTGGGCAGGAAGGGGGCAAAAAAGGCCACCAGTGTCAAACAGGTCCCCCCGCCGTGGTCCTGCCCAACCCATACTCCACACCATGCTACTCAGTCTGTATCGAATCTTTTTTGTCTCAACGGCTTTATATTATTTTGCTTTTTATAAATGTTTGTTCATTTTGTTTTCTCTTTTTCAAAATACTATACCTTTGTGAAGAAATGGCCCATGCCAGGAATCTGAGGGGCTGTCCTCATTGCCCAGCTGACCCGACACATTGTGGGGAGATGGTTGCCCGCGAGGATGGGCCCCCTAGTTTCTTCTATTCCAGTGGCAGGAACTTGTGGCCAAGGGACGGCCCATCCCTCAGGGATATTCCTCCTTTCCAGAAGGCACATTGTGGGTCAGGCCCCCTAAGGGAAGCTCAATAAAGTGCACCAGTGACAGCGGACAACACACCCTGTGGGCTTCTTTCAAGGAAAGTGAAGGATCCCACGAGGACAATTATAGTTACGGTTATTCAGCACCTGCAAGTGCCAGGCCCTGTGCTCAATGCTTCCCTGATGTTATTGTGTCTAATTCCCCAGGGCCAGTCTAGGAGATGCTCTTATCATCTCCATTTTTCAGTAGGGAAACTGGGGACCAGAGAGAAGCGGAGAGATTTGGGAGGTCACACATCCTCCAGCGGCAGAGCTGGTCCTCAAGCCCAGGTCTGGCTGACTCTGAAGGCTGCCTTTGTACCCACCACCCCAGCTGCCTCCCCCTCGACACTGTCCGCTGCCAGCTGCCCACAACTCTCCCTCCAAAACCACTTCCCTTCCCCAAAGTCCTGAGAATCAAAATCCCCTCCATTGATGTAACTTCCTGTGCAATCTGCTGAAAGATCGCTCCCGACCATGTCCATTTGTTCTCCACAGGAGAATCCTGGAGGGGAAAGATTATCAAAATATTTGCTGGCCTTGCAGGAGTGCTTAGAATCATTGCCAAGCTCCGCAGGATGTGGGAGGTGCCACCGTCCCTCCTGACTTCTGTTTGTAGCTGGCTGCTGAGCAGGGGAGAGGGACGCTATATTTAGCCTTCCATGAGCCCATTAGGGATACTCAAGTACAGTACAGATGTCAGACAGATAATAGGTATTTAAGAATTCTCTGGATCGGAGCGCTAGCTAGGATCTAAAATCTGAGCCAAGTGAAGGGCAATTAGCACACTGCTGGAGTCTTGGGTGCATCGGTGCCCCTAGGTGGTGGCATGAGCCCTGGGTCCCAGTCAGAAGACCCGCATCTTGCCTGGCTCTGCCCTTGGACTTGTTTTCTCACCCCTGAAATGAAGTCAGGGGCAGCGAGGAGAGACAATCTTTGGGACGCAGGGCAGGCCCTAAGAGCCAGGCTGTGTGAGTTTGATTACAAGTCCCCACCATAAGAGTTGGGAGACTTTGGGCAAGTGCCGTCACGTCTCTGGGTCTCAGTTTCCTCTTTTGTACTTTGTGTGCATGTGTGCGAGGATTACATGGGTCTCCAAGTAATGTCCCTGGAGCAGTGCTTGGCTATTACATAACAAGCTCTCAGTAAACATTGCTATTATTGTTTACGGGCCCTTCCTGCTCACATTTTATTAACTAAACTGTGGGTCTTGCCATTGTTCCCTGAGAGATGATGCTTTGGCTGAGCCGTGGGTTGAGAAACGGGCTGGAGAGAAAGAAGTTTCTTCCTTGCTGGCTCATATGTAATCAGCTCAAGAGTTCTTCTGCCCACTCCTTCTCCCCCTCACAAGGTGCAGCTTTAATGCAATGATTTCACCTGTGTAAAAATCCTTGGGGGCGTGGTGGGAGAGGCAAGGAGTGAAATTTCCCCCGAGAATGTTCTGGAAGTATGAATAGGAAGGGAAATTGTAGGGAGATTGGCTTCAGGTGCTAAAGCAAAACTCCTCAAGCTTTTTCAGTTCCTTTTCGCTATTTTGAGTTTCTCTCTCCTCAGGGGAGAATCTTTACAGGTGACACGCTCTGTTTTTTAAAAAACCCCATGTATAAGAGCCAGACAGACCAGGAAATTCAAATGGATCCCTAGAGCTTACTAGCTGGCCAGGGAGATTTCTTCTGTCTGAAGTTCAGTTTCTTCATCTGTAAAATGGAGATAATGATATTTATTTTACAGGGTTGTTGGAGAACTAAATATGACCGTGTACGTACAGCATAAACAGGGACTCAGAAAAGCTAGCTCCCCCTGCTCTGGCCTTCTCTCCACGTCTGTGTCTAAAAGGCTCCTCCACTGTGCCTAAAAGGCTTCTCACCTTCTCAGAAGGTGAGAAGATGTACTCACCTTCTGTCCCAAGGCAAAAAGGCAGGAGGCAATCCCCAGGTTCCCTTACATCGTGTGCTGTTAGTTTTCAGAAAGGGGCTATAATCCTCCTATAAGTTCCCCTGGCAAGTTAGAACCCGTGGAGTTAGAACCAGGAGTGGATGCTGTTAAGGTGAAGCTGTAAATAGGAAAGGAACAAAGTGGGAAAACTCAACAGCCTCTTCTCACTTGGCATTCAGCCACAAGCTGGTGGCCTCGCTCTCCAGCTGAGGTCTCCGTTAACAGCTGAGAGCAGTGGTGGTCACAGGTGGAGTTCAGGAGAACATCTCTTCTTACTAGATGTCCTCCAGCCCATTCAGGAATGGGTCATTAGGGTTTAGGTGGCTGGGGCCACAGTCATGAGTATATTGACCTTCTTTCCTCTGGCCATGGGGGCCTTGGATGACTGGAGGTGGGAAGGAGGGAGTGGGATGGTGGTGAGGGTGTGACAGGGAGGGGGAGGACACAGTCACTGGGCCTGGGAAGCATCTCAATAGGCTGAAATTCTGAGCCCCCACCTAGTAGGGTCCCTCAGGTCCCCAAAACCCTTGTCATTTTCTGCCAGATCCTGGGTTTCTCTGGCCATCACCTAAGCTTTCTCACTGCTGTAACCAATGTCTTCGCCGTCAAGGTTGTGACAATCCCAAATGAGGCCTTTTTGCAAATTTAAAAACAAGCACCCCCTTTCCCCAGAAAATGCAGTTCTACAGCAGGGCACACAGCTTCGCAAATGGGTGCACAGGCTGGATTTCAGGCCTCATTTGCTGCTTCAACTGAGCAACCTTGTGCAGTGAACAACCTGCACAGCTGTACATGGCAGCCCTGTTTTCCATTTTCTGCTTTAATGATCTGGATTGGTCATGCTGCTTCTGTTGCCTCCTCTGAACTCATTGCTCCTGCCTCCACTCTAGCCCTTCCCATAGCATGGCCGGCTTTTGATAGGTTACAAAAGATAGCCTGGCACTGTCAGCTTTTCCAGGCCCCCTCTTTGAAGGAGTTGTGACACGTTCACATTAGGGCCGGGTCAGTGGACATTTGAAGTGCTCCACAGCCTCCAATTCAACAATACTCTTTCTGACATTATTCAGCACTCCAGGCCCAGGTGAAGGTCTATCCTGTCTCCTATAATAGTGTGAATCCCCTGCTTATCCAAGGAGCTTCTACAGAGGCTGAGGGCAGCATCTGCTTCCACTGTGCTCAAGAGAGTACACCCTGGGGTCCTAGGGGTTCTAGCATCAGTCTCAGTCTCTCTACTTTTCTTCCCAGAAGGGCCGGCAGATTGGCTTGTAAACAGCCCTCTTGAAGGCCTGCTCTGATGTCTCAGGATTCCTGAGGGGGGACAGGTATGTGGTTTAGTGTCCCCCCTCCCACCTGGACATCCACAAGCACCGTATTCCCTTACCAGTGACCTTGCCCTTAGGGTTTAAGGTGGTCCAGAATCATGGCATTTTATGATTCTACCTTCCCCTTCTTTAAACTCATGGTCTCTGCCAGAATATCTGGACCACCTGTTAGACATGAATGGTTCAAAGCCAAGTTTCTGAAAGCTTGGCCAATAGCCAGAAGAGGCCACTCCCTTTGAGGAGCAGAGATGGAGGTGGGCTGATCCCCAGGTGGTCTTCATGCTTCACTCTGAGAGGCAGTGGGAGGGGAGGATTGGCTTCAGAGACATCTGAGGGTACAAGGAAGAGCCAGCTCTCAGCCACTATGGTAACAACTAGGGCTGGAGGGAGACTGTAAACCTGTAAAACTATCCTCAAACTTTTTCTCTTTCCACAGTTAATAGCTGAGTTTGCCAATGTAATCTGGTAAGTGTAGGGTGTTATAGGACCACTTTTGAGGGTCACTAACCTCACTGCACAGAGTCAGAAAAGAAGTTGTTGGAGACATGATGCCTGGCTGAGGGAGGAGTGGAAGTTGATTAGGAGGGAGGAAATTGTGAGCATTGACACAGAGGCATGGAGTAAAGTGGGGAGTTGGGGGGAGCCATCCTGAATAGTATGGACTTCAACTTGTGGGTGACAAGAAGCTCCTGAGCGGCTTTAAGCGATGGAGAGATGGGATCAGGCTTGCATTTCAGAAACATCACTCAGGTGGCTGAGTGGAAGACAGGATGGGAGGGAGAGAGGCCAGCTGGGAGACTAGGTCCAGGTGAGAGAGGATGAGGAATTGACCAGAGATCACGGGCAGCAGGGAGAGGAGGGCATGAACTTGAGGACTAGTCAGGCGTAACGTCCTCAGGACTTGCTGAGTGGTTGGTTGGGTGAGTATTTGTGTGGGGTGGTGATGGAGAGAAATAGGGACCCAGGATGTCTTCCAGGGTTCCAGCTTGGGCGTCCGGTTGGATGGAGGTCCCATCTTGACATGTGAAAATATGAAACAAAGAGGACCTGGCTTTTCAGTGAGTTAGGTTTGGGTGTGCTAATTTTGAACTGTCCATATGCCGTAATCCACATTTAGCAGGCCATTTGGGTATAAAACCGAAGCATGAGAAGCAGGTTGCATTAGAACTATGGAAACGTGTGTGATGACCAGGAAGAATAGGCTGAGTTCAGGACCTGGACACATCCATTTTCAAGGTGGTTGGAGAAAGTGGACCCACAAGGAAGACAGACTGGAAAATGTGGAAGAGGTAGGAGGAGGATCAGGGGGAAATGGTGTCTCAGAGGTCAAGGGAGTAGAAAGATTCATGGAAAAGGAAGCGGTCACCAATGAGTAATTTCAGTGGAGGGCCTGGGGCAGAGGCAACTGCAGAACTTCAGAGCCTTTCGTGAAAGAAAGAAGAGAGATAGGATGGTAGATGATAGAGGAAGTGGAGTACAGGTGCAGGTCACTGGAGCTGGGGGGGGGTCAATAACCTTTGAGCATCAGAGGTGCTGTCACAGGACAGGAGTGGGTGGCTTTGAGGACTGTAGCCGGCTCTGGTTTCCATCCAGAAACCATCCAAGTTTCCCAAATGTGTCTGATTATAAGGACACATGGTATCTGGTTAAACATGGGGTCTCCTGGTCTCCTACTCTCCACGTGGATCTTTCTAATCCAGACCTCTAGGGGAGGACCCTGGGGAGCTGCAAGGTCAAATTTCCCAGGTGATTCTTATGATCAGGCAAGTTTGAGAACATTGATATCAGGGCAGAGAAGAGGGCTTTAGGGAAGAATCGATGGAGAGGTTTGGAAGACACCTGTGAAAGGAGCAGGGAGAGATGGGCCAGGTAAGAGGAGAGCCCTGGAGAGGGGTGAAGGAAAGGATTCATGCCCAGAGGGCTCACATTTTGGATGATGAGCAAGGATCCGCCCCCCACCCCCGAGGAGCTCTACTGTGAAAGAAGTGTAGCAGACTCAACTTCTGGTGTCTTGATAGGGAAGACCTAATAGTGTGCCCTGGAACGTGAAGAGCTGAAACATTTGTGGGTCTGGGTTTGGATCACCTCTCCTCTTAGGAGTTGTCTCAGATATAAACAGGGTGGTTGAAACTTAGATCAACTCGTTTACCTCTCTTCCTTTGACTGAACTTCCTGTCCATCTTTCTATGCCTTTATGGTCTGGCCCTCAGGCCCCAAGAGCAGATGGTCAGTACATGTCATCTGGGTTTCAAATGCAAAAGTGCTTTATTAAGTTACCTCATCTCTGTTTCCAAACAGAGCCAGTAAAAAGCCCATTCTAAAAAGGAGTTTACACCATCCCGCAAACTTTATGGGCTTCGATAATCCTCTGAGCACTGGGGTGGGTCCCCTTTTCACCCCTTGGTGATTCATGAAGGGCGTCTGGAATCCTGGATCGGGCACCAGAGGAACGCATAAGTGGAGTTGACGGCCCCCGGTGTGGTGCCACGCTGTACCCCACTCTCTGTGTGTATCCCTCACCTGAAACACCACAAGGAGCCAGGTGAGGTTGAAGCAGCCAGTGTGGAAGGAGCAATCTGGGCTTGAGAAACCCTGCCCGATCTATATTCCTCTAATGCTTTCTAGACATGTGACCTTGGGCAACTTAACTTCAATTTCCTCATCTGTAAATGAGGGATAATAATACTAACTCAGGGCACAACCATGAGGACTGAACGGCCAAACCACGCAGAGATGCCAAATGTAGGTGCTTGAGCAATGGGCAGGGCTGGTCACCATCGGTCACTATAGACTATACTCTGCACTGGGGGCCCAGAGCAAATGGGAGAGGACAGTACAGGAGACGGGAGGGAGTGTACGGGGTGGGGGGGGTGGTGAGGAGGGAAGGTCCCTGGAGTTCCTGTTGACTAGTTTCTGTCCCCTGTAGTTACCAAATCGTCGCAGTCTGTGTTGACAGAGCATCTTACCTGTCCTTTATTTTAACTTTGTTACCAAAGGTGGTAACAGTATAATATTATTTCTTTATAAAGTGTCTCAAGGTCAGGAACCACCTGATCTGCTGTCCCCAGCACCTTATATTCGGTGGACACTCTCTACGTGTTTGTTAACGGTGTAATGTTAACGGTGTAACTCTGAACAAAGAAACAGAAACCACAAGTCTAATCATCTGAAGCACAATTCCCAAGAAAGGCCAACATGACTCAGTGCAGAATATGTGAGGATTATTCACTAATTTCCTTCCATGTGGCGCGTTTGTCACTGCCTGGTCACACTGTGAGGAAGCGCTCCTGTCACAGCCTTCGAGTTCTTGCGCTCTGAGCCCGACGAGGTCACATGGGGAACACACAGGGGCTTGAAGTTCCTGGAAATGCTGACAACTGGGAGGTCTGCCTCCACTCCCATTTATCCTCCTCCTCCAGCCGGAGGAGGATAGGGTAGCACATGGTCTTAGCCCCCCTAAGCCTAGAACAGGGAAAAGGGAATTTCCCCAGGCTGCCCAGGGATGCCCAAGATGACTGCTAGCACTTCCCCTGCCGGAGGGTTGCTGAGCCAGGGCGGGGCCTCTGCACCTGCCACCTGGGAAGCTGGTTAAAATGCGGGTTCTGAGTCAGTCTGTCTTGGGTGGAGCTGAGATTCGGCATTCTGACAAGCCCCCAGAGATGGCGAGGCTGTGGCTCCCAGGCCACTCGGGGTAGGAAGAGCTCAAGGACAGGAGGCTGGGACTTTGTGACTTACACCTGTGACCTGTCTACGTGGTTTTCTGCCACGGGGGAAATTCAAGAGTGTGTGGAGGTCCAGACTATGGTCCCAACACACTGGAGACTCCCACCCACCCCCATCCTGTGTCTGAAACTCTATTCAAGAGTCCAGTTCACAAATATCTATTGAACACCTACCAAGTGCCAGGCAGTGAGTTCAGGTCTTACTCCAACCCACCTAGCTTGCTTCTTTTAAGAATCGCGTTGCTATGCCCCCACCATTCTCGAGAAATTCAACCCAAAGTCTCCTCCTCGCTCTCAGAAAGAGGGGCTCATGATGTGAGGTGATGCCAGGGTCACACCTCAAAAAGATGAGGTGATGTCGAGGGGTCATCACATCTTAGCCATGTCAGCTTGGCTAGTTACTCTGCCTCTGTGTTCTCACCTGTGAAATGGGTTTACTAACCTCTACCTCTACCTCTCTGGCTTGCTGAAAGGATGAACTGAGATGTATGAAAAGCTCTTAGTCCGGTGCTGGGAAACACAGCTGACATCGTTCGAATTTAGGCTTTGCTTCCTCCCACAGAACATTTGGTGGTCTGCTCCTTGTTGCAGATACTTATGCCAATTCCAGGTTGCTTGACTGTGTTCTGTTTGGTAACCTCAATACCGTCAACAGGGCCGCTCAGAGGAATTCCAAATGGGCACCACCTAAAAGGAGTGCCCCTCACCACCGAGTGTGAGGAGGGGACGGGGGTGATGGGGAGAGAGGGGTTCACGTGAGGAAGGAATCAGAGAAAAGGAAAGGACCAAATTTACGACCTTGGCCAGTTTTCCAACTTGCAGTCCCAGCTGTTCTGCCGCTGGGGTACTGAGGTATGTGGTAAGCACCTCATTACTGATAATGCAGTACCACAGACTGTAACTAATTTATTTAAAAAATAAACTGGCGGATACAAGATTGTTTTTATGATAACACTGCTTTCACACGTTCGTGTTCCAAAGGGCTTTTAAAAATGTTTATTTTAACATTTCATCACGGCATTTTTTAAGCATACACAAAAGTAGAAATAATAGCATAAAAAACACAGCTTTAACATTTACCCACATTTTAGTAACCAGAGGGTGTCTTGAGTGAAAGAGAAAGTTGTGAGATCACACCTCATGCCCTGAGCTCGCACACCCCTTGTACCCACATGGGAGTGAGTTGTGCCATGTTCATGTCTGGTTGGAAAAAAGGTCAAGAACTCTGGCTCTTTCTGAACCATTTATTTTTTATTTATTTGTTATTATTATTATTTTTTTTGCGGTACGCCTCTCACTGTTGTGGCCTCTCCCGTTGCGGAGCACAGGCTCCGGACGCGCAGGCTCAGCGGCCATGGCTCGCGGGCCCAGCCGCTCCGCGGCATGTGGGATCTTCCCGGACCGGGGCACGAACCCGCGTCCCCTGCATCGGCAGGTGGAGTCTCAAGCACTGCGCCACCAGGGAAGGGAAGCACTATGTGCCATTTCTGGCTGGCATCTCTTCTCTCTGGAGAACGGTAATGACCCCGACCTCACAGGGATTGGTCGAACCTGAAACATGGGTGGCGGGGTTGGACCCTCACAAAAGGAGAGAACAGTCCCTCCTTGGCTCCTGCCTGACCTCCGGGGCTTTTGGAAAATAAGGAAGGATCAGGCTGAGGCAGGAGGCTGCCAAGCTGAGAGCCGTGAGCAAGCCTGCACTCTGCACCGGCCCCCAGCTTCCAGCAGACACGTGCCTGCGGCCCCCTGTCTCCTCCCAGATGGGCTTGGGTCCCGTGTTGTCGAATGATGACTGCTGTTAAAGTAAGGACTATAAAGGGCAGGGAGAAAGGGATAGGGTAATCTGACCCTGGGCTGGGTGGACCCCACCCAAAGGGGGTCTGTCACACTTGTCATCTCTGAAGTGTGGGCAAGTCCCTTTCCCACCCTCAGCAACACTGCACATGAATTGGTGGCACATTTCCCCCCAGTGGTACTGTTACTACCAGACTCTTACCGCTTCTCTAGCACTTTCCTTCTGAGAGGCTGCAGTCACCACTTCCGCACCATGGTATCCCGACACCAACTCAGACAGTGGGATTTGTGAAAAGAGGGTGGATGTGGAATTAGAAAGTCTAAATTTCAGTCCTGCCTCTGTTATTTAATTGTCTCAGTGACTTTGGACAAATTCCTGAAACTTAATACCCTCATTCTCAAAATGGAATGGTGCTATTTTACCCCAGAATGATCTCAAAACTCACATAAATATTATTAATTTTGTTTTCTTAACTGGACTGACTGTAGGCAAAACTGTGAAAACAGTGAAGTGTTAGTTCAGCACTTTTCGTGTCCTGGGTCTGAGCCAGCTCCCCTCTTAGTCCCAAGTCCTCCTTCTGCACTTACCTTGAAGCATCAGATGCTGCCAGGCAGCCAATCAAGAAAACAGCCAATCGAATTATCATGCATTAAAGGACTGGTAATTTAATCTTAATAGAGGAAATAGTCTATCAAGTACTTGCTAAGTGCCTGGCGCTGAACATATCTGTGTAGTTCTCATAACAGTCTCATGAGGTATGCGACGATCATCTCCATTTTACAGATGGGGAAACAGCTAGAAGTAAGACACTTGCTAAGAATCACCCAACTAATCAGGAGAAACTGGGATTTAAATGCAGGTGTGTCTGATTCTAAAAGCGGTGATACTTATTTATTTACATCATCTTTTTGAGGCACAATGATCTATGAGCACAAAGTCTGAGCCAGCTGGCGTGGGTTCAAAGCTCAGCACCTTTATATATCTCTGTGTGACCTGGGCAAGGACTGAGTCCTTATCTATAAAAAGGGATAAGAATAGTGCCACCTCACAGGATTATTGTCAGAACTAAATGAGTGAATATACATAAAACTCTTAGAACAGTACCTGCCACATAGTAAGTGCTGTATAAATTATTTTTAATTATGAAAGCAATCAGTGCTCACTGGAAAAAATGCAAACAGTTTTGGATAACATGGAGGGAAAAGCAAAGTCCCCTCACTCTCCTGTCAACTTCACCCCTCAGTTTGATGGAAGGAAATTCTTCCAGATGTTTTGTACATGTAAACACATAATCCCACACAAATAACAAGTTTGTTATATTTACATTAATGGGGCAGCTTGCTTTTTTCACTTAATATTTCACAGATATCTTTCCGTGTCAGGACCTATAGAATTACCTCATTCATATCAGCTGAATAGTATAGTTGTGCTACAATTTAGTCATCCCTCTGCAAACACTTTTTTAAAACTGCAAATAATGCTGCTATAAATATCTTGGTATGTACAGGTGAGTGAACATTTGTGCAGGACAGATTCCTAGAAGTAGAGGCACTGGGCAAAGGGCACATTTAGAGCTTGTGTTCTGTTAAGTCATCCATTAAGGATTAACATTGTTTTACAAAACAGGAGGATGGCGGAGAGAGGTCAGCGCCTAACACAAAGGAATGAGCAGCTAAAGGTAGAGTTTTAAGTGATAAGATTGCTGGGAAGATTTTTTTTTTTAAGGTGGTAGGTGTGAGAGTCTTAGCCACATCTCACAAACCATGCTCTTGGGCTGAAGCCCACTCATCTGGAAGGCCAACTTTGCTCTCAAAGCTTGAATGAGTACATCCAAGTAAGTGAGGTTTTTCCGTCAGCCTGGCTTCTCCTGTATAGGGTAGCTGGTAGGCTTCATGCTCCCTTCATCTGCTCTAACTGTTCAGGTTCCTTCTGCACTAGAATAATGCTGGCAGAGCTCACCTCCACCTGCCACTGGGCAGTCTGCAGCATCTAAACTGAGCCCTTCCCCACTGTAACTCAAGAGGACAGCCAGGTGACCATTGCACTAGGTTTCACATACATTTGTATCTTTGTTCTTCATTTCCATAGTAAAGCATTTCTTCTTCAAAACTTCTCTTCTTTATTTTCACCAGCATCAAGAGTCTGTGCCCCATTCCTCCCTTCTCTGCCTTCCCACAGCACAGGAACCTCTGTTGCAGCCAATCCCTGTCTCTGTACCTGTGCTGTATTCCCCCCAAGGACAGAAGTTCCTGTTGATGTAGTCACCTTCATCTCTCTCTGGGCTGGTGATGATTTCCATATGGTAGGGCTCAATGGATTGGGTTTCTAAGTGACATTTTTTTTTTTTTTTTTGCGGTACGCGGGCCTCTCACTGCCGTGTCCCCTCCCGTTGCGGAGCACAGGCTCCGGACGCGCAAGCTCAGCGGCCATGGCTCACGGGCGCAGCCGCTCCGCGGCATGGGGGATCTTCCCGGACCGGGGCACGAACCCGTGTCCCCTGCAATGGCAGGCGGACTCTCAACCACTGCACCACCAGGGAAGACCTAAGTGACATTTTTAATAATAAAAATAATACATGCTTACTGAAGAAAAAAAATGGAAAGGGAGCTGTGTAAATAAGGAAATTAAAATCACCTGGTATTCCATAATTATCCAGAGACATTTTAGAGTATTTCCTTCCAACTGTTGCATAAGTTGAGAAGCTAATTAATGCAAAGCTGCTCATCAGATTAAGGAAGTAACTGGGGACAAGGGTCCAGAGTTTGGTGAACAGGCAGTTCAAATGTGCACCTTGTATAGAAAATGAGCCTGTGTTACCAAGAACTCCATCTCTTTTTCACTCACTCACTCACTCACTCACTCATTCATTCAGTAAGTATTTATTGAGGATCTATCGAACTGTAGCCCTCCTACAGTGACTTCTCTAGCCAATATGACAGGGCATTTATAGCCATCATACAGGCCTTTTGGAAGCTGAGCTGACTTCTCTGCTTGGTAGACTGAGATTCCCATGACACCAAGTCCATGGCTAACTCTTCATGAGCCAGGAGCCTAGAGGGTGAGGCTTCAGAAAATACCACAGCATTTGCTGCTCTGGTCCATGTCAGAGCTGCCCCTTCTTTGGGTCAGTGACTTATTATATAGTAAACTCAGGGAATTCTCAGTCTCTCTGTCTGTGATTGTTCAGGTTCAGATTTTCTGTTTGGTCTTCATCAGCGATAGTTTAAGCATCTGTTGTTCCTTACTTGTTACCATTTAGAGCTGGGCAAAGCTGAAATTTTAGGAGTTATTCTTGCTTAAAGTGCAGTTTGCCCAGTGCATGCCCCAGCTACCTGTTAACTAATGATGTTATGGGGTGAGGCTCAACAAATTACTTTGTGGCAGGAGGGGATCTACTCCAGGGTGAGTGCTTCCTGACAAAGCCTCGTGTACTGCCCTGAAGTCATCAACTCCAACTCACTATGTTGTCCTTATGTCTCTTTGGTGGAAGCAGCCCAGGGTTTTGCTGTCTAAACATTAATGTGGAAGCTAGCTGTAGGCTTAAAGAAATTTGAATCCTCAGATTGTTTATAACACAGCCCACATCCATGGAATTATATTATTTAGCTTATAGGGAGCTTTATGATACAGTAGGAACATGAAAGGATAAACAGTCTAGAGGCCTGGAGTTCATTCATTCATTCAGTATATGTCTGCTGCCTGCCAGTCATGTGCGCCAAACTAGGAACAAAGCAAATGCAAAACCAGACTTGGATCTTAGAGACTATAGAGCAACAGATGTTAAACAAAAATAACAGAAATAAATGTGTAATTATGAACTTTGACAAATTCCAGGAAGGAAAGGAGACGGTAAGACACATATAATCAGGGAATCTGCCCTGTCCTGAGTTTTAGGGAAGGTGTCCCTGAGAATAAGACATATGAGCTGGGACTGGTTATTTAATTTCATGGTGCCTCAGTCTTCTCATCAGTAAGATGGGGATAATACTACCCCCTTTGACTCACAGAGACATTGTGGGAAGAGTGATCATATACATGGAAGGCTTTGAAAAATGCTCGGTGTACCTAAGAGTGAGCATGTTGCTCTCCAGCCAGCGGCAGCTGTTCTCTGGCTTCTACATCTGTCATCAAGCCAGGCATTACTCAGGTACTCAGCCTGCAGACCTTTGATCATTCTCCTTCACTCTGCGAGGCAGCTGGGTCGGATAGACCTGGGGTTTGCCTTGGTTCTGCCACTTACATCTAGAGTGAATTTGGGTAAGCTACTTAACTGCTAAAACTCACTTTTCTCATTTGTGAAATAGGGGCAGTAATAGTACCAGCTCACAGCTTAAAGCTGGTAAAGCACTCAGCATAGTTCTTGGTGGTTGTTACTCCTAAACCAGTTGTAGCTACTGTTATTGTCATTGTTATCATTGCTAATTATTAACTCTTGCCATTTATTTCTTGGTAATAACTTTGGTCCTTAACTTCCACTTCCACTGCCCCCAGCCTAGTCAAAGCCCTTGTCATGTGACAATAAGGCTATGGCTATAGCCTTCTAACCAGTGTCCCACCTTGGCTCTCACTTCTCTAGTTCACTCCTTATGGCTTCCGGAATGAGCTTCCTAAAATAACAGGACTTTACATATATCACTTTTTTTCTTTAATATAATCATTGAGGACATATTTGCAGTTCATACCACAAAGACCTAAGCTTCCTAATATGGAAGGGGGTCCTAAAATAATCATAATAAAAAGACCTACAAATAGATAGAAAAACAGAAGTGCAAATTCCAAAAAAGAAAAACAAATAGCTACTCAACATAACAAGATGAGCAGCCTCACTTATTATGAGAACTGCAAATTTAAATTGCACTAAAATTCATACTTTACTTACCAGATTGGCAAAAATTCAAAAGTTTAATACCTTCTGAAAAGAATGTGGGGAAATAAACGTTTTCTTATATTGCTGTGGTGTGTAAATTGGTCCAGTCCCTATGGATGGAAATTTGACATTACTTATCAACATTACAAAAGCATATACCCTTTGACTTGGCAATTTTACCTCTGGAAATTTATCTAACAGATATACTTACACATACCAATGACACATTATTCATTGCAGTATCGTTTGTAATAGGAAAGGACTGGAAACAACCTAACTGTCCATCAATAGGGCACTAATTGAATAAATTATAGTACATCTCTTCAAAGGAATACCGTGCACTAATATGGGGAAATCTCCAAGATACATTAAGTGAAAAAAATAAGCAAAGTGAAGAGCTATGGGTATAGCATGTTACTTTTTGTGTAGGAGTGGGGAATAACAAACACACTTAGAGAAATTCTGGCAGGCACACATATTAAAAACAGTTGTTACCTACGGTGGGAGGGGACTGGCAGATGGGAGGAAGAGTTAAGAGGGGGACTTTTCTCTGTATACCATTTAATATATATATAAAATGGTGTGTGTGTGTGTGTGTGTGTGTGTGTGTGTGTGTGTATATAATTTGTGAACCATGTGTAATATATGAACCATATTACCCAATCAAAAGCTTATATTAGAAATACTCCTATGGGACTTCCCTGGTGGTGCGGTGGTTAGGAATCCACCTGCCAATTCAGGGGACATGGGTTCGAGCCCTGCTCCGGGAAGATCCCACATGCGGCACAGCAACTTAGCCTGTGCGCCACAACTACTGAGCCTGCGCTCTAGAGCCCGTGAGCCACAACTGCTGAGCCCACGAGCCACAGCTCCTGAAGCCTTCTCACCGAGAACCCGTGCTCCGCAACAAGAGAAGCCACCGCAGTGAGAAGCCCGTGCACCACAATGAAGAGTAGCCCCAGTTCACCACAACTAGAGAAAGCCCGCGCACAGCAACAGAGACCCAACGCAGCCAAAAATAAATTTTAAATTTTTTTAATTAAAAAAATAAAACACTTCCTATTGCTCATCCATGAATGCATTGATCACCTACTATGTGCTAGGCACTGGGGATACAAATGTGAAAGTAGTTGTGATGTGGTGGAAAGACCACTGAACTTGAAGTTAAAATATCTGATTCAAATTCTGACTCTGCTTCTCAATAGCTATGGACCTTGGCACATAATAGGTAAACAACAAATGTTTGTTGAATGAATTTATAGTTGAAATTACTTAATCTTTCTGAGTCTGTTTCCTCCCATATAAATCAGGATAGAGATGTCTCCTATCTCACAGGGGTATTGTGAAGACAAATAATAGGATGTGTCATCAGCTCTAGTAATAGTTAATGAGAACTATTGTATGCTAGGCACTTTCACATTTAGTATTTCCTTGACTTCTAACATTTATTTACTCACTCACTCATGAGGAAATAGAGGGACTGAGAGGGATAGTGACTTGTGCAAGGCCTCTCTGGGTGTAAGTTGTCTTCTAGTCTTTATTGCTAACTTGCCATGGTGCGTCACTCAGTGGAAACTTTACCCATAGTAGGTGTTCAGGGAATTTTGAAAATCAAGAAAAACCAAAGTTTTACCACTGCTCTCAGTGACACTTCAGAGCAACAGGAAGTCAGTAAATGTCTTTCTAATAATTCAGTTTAGAAATGTACCAGCTAGTCTGTTTGAAATTCACTGCACTAAATACTTTGGGAAGATCGAACAAAAATTAAAAGTTTATGCTTCTAGGGACTTCCCTGTGATCCAGTGGTTAAGACTTCATCTTCCAATGCAGGGGGATGAGGGTTCGATCCCTGGTCGGGGAGCTAAAATCCCACATGCCTTGGGGCCAAAAAAACAACACATAAAACAGAAGCAATATTGTAACAAATTCAATAAAGACTTTAAAAATGGTCCACATCAAAAAATCTTACAAAAAAAGTTTATGCTTCTAATAAGGCAGGAAAGATAAAGACAAACCCACAAAAACACCCATAAGGAAAAGGTAGAAACTGATTCTTGAGAATGCTGCACTTAGAATCTTGCAGCCTTGCCAATGGTTCTTTCTCAGGGGAATGAAAAGGATACAAAATATACCAACACGGCACAATTTAAAAAGTATTTTAATTGGAGTAAAACATATGTATAGAGCAGTGCACAAACCAATCAATTTTTATAAAATGAGGGATAGTTATTTTTTATTAAATAGTACACATCTATGTAACCAGCACCTGGATCAAGAAATAGAATATTACCAGCACCTAGAGACTCTTCTGGGTTCCCTTTCCATCACTACACACCCCTCAAGATAACCACTATCTTCACCGTTAACATCATAGATATGTTCTGGCTGTTTCTGAAGTTTACATGTACCCATTTGTGTCCAGTTTCTTTCAGCTCAACGTCATATTCATGAGAGTCATGCATCTTGTTGAGTGTAAACATAGTTCATTCATTCTTATAGTATTCTACAGAGTTTCTTCTGTTAATGGACATCTGGGTTGTTTCTTTGGGGCTGTTATAAAGAGAGATGCTATAAGCATTTTTGAACATGTCTTTTGGTGAATATGTGTATATGTCTTTTGGTGAATATGTGTATATATCTTTGTTGGGTATATAACTAGGGATGGAACTGGTAGGTCACAGACTCTTAAGTTAATATATTAGATAATGCCAAACAGGTTTCTAAAGTGTTATACAAAATTCTCTAATTTTAGCTATACTGGTGGGTGTGAAGGGAGATCACATTGCAACTTCAATTTGCATTTCTGGGATAGTTAATAAGTTGAGAACCTTTTCATATGTTTTTTGACTTTTTGAGAAATGCCTGTTTATCCCCTCTTGAAAATTGCCTGTTGAAATATTCTGCCTATTTTCAATTAGGTTTTTCTGCCTTTTTCTTGCTGATTTGTGAGTGCCCTTTATATATTCTATATAAGTCCTTTTTTTGGATATGTGTAAAGCACTCTGTGGCGTGCTTTTTCGCTAATGGTGTCTTAGAATGAACAGGAGTTCTTAATTGTCATGTCATCCAATGATCAGTATTTTTCCTTTATGTTAGTGCTGAATATGTTTAAGAAGTCTTTGCCTACCTTAAGGTCATGAAGATGTTTTTTGATATTTACTTTGGATGGTTTTATTGTTTTACCTTTTACAGTTAGAGTTAAAATCCTTCTAGAATAGATTTTTTGGTATGGTATAAGGTAGAGGTCAAGATTCTTCTTTTTTCTCCATGTGAGTGTTCAGTTGATCCAGCATCATTTACTGAAAAGACAGACCACCCTTTCCCCAGTGCAACACATCAGCATCTTGAATGTAAATCAAGTGACCATATACTATAGGTCTGTTTCTGGTCTCTGTATTCTATCGTCTATCCTTGCTGCCAATTACTATTTCTACAGCTTTATAATAGGTCTTTATATCTGGTAGTGTAAGTCCTCCACCAGACTCCAATTTTTTACCCCACCAAGCCATCTAGTACTGGAGTGCCACTTCCGCCTCCCACTTGGCTTTCAATATGTCCAGGTGGGTGTGATTGATTTGCTTGTTCCGATGGCTTGGTCATCTGTGGTTACCTGGTCTCTATCCCAGCAAACCCCTTTAAACTGAAAGCCAGCCTGGTGTCTGCAGACAAGCAAAGCAGATCTGCTGGGTAATGAAATCGCGCGGGGAGGGGAGAGGAGTGGATTAGGTGGGGTTGTCTCTCGTGAGGCGTACATTGAGGAAGCGGTCGATCTAAACTTGAGGACTGGCTTCTCGGGAGGTACGAGGAGAGCCAAACTCTAAAATCCGGGCAGAGGAGGGCAAGGCGAGGTCAGCGCATGTAAATGTCGCGGGGGGTTCTGCAAGGCTGCGCGAATAGGCTCGCCGGGGTGGGGCCGGGAAGCCGCAAATCACCAGTTGAGGGCCGGAGTGCGCGCCGCCGGCTTAGAGCCGCGCTTGCAGCTGCCGCGGCCGGGGCTGGGGCCTGGGCGGGAGCGGGATCCGCAAACGCCGGGCGCACAGGCGAGCCGCGCGCGGGCTTCTCGGCTGGCGCGCCCCACCGATCATGAGCGGCTCCCGCTCCGGGAGCAGCCGCGGCGCAGGGCAGACCCTGCAGCGCCTCTGAGCCCCAGCCGGAGAGCCCGGGCGCCGCGCGGGGAGGTGAGTCTCCGCCGCGTATCCCGCGGGCGTGCGGCTCCTCTCGGGGCGCCTCGGCCTCCACCTCCCCTTTCAGGACGGACTGGGAAGTTTGTTGGCGAACTTCAGGCTATGGGGAAAGTAGAGCCGGCGCACCCCACCCCCAGCCGAGTTGGCGATTGGGGGCTGGAGTGGCTGAATGGGGGACCGGGCTGCTCCCTTAGGGGCCTCTGAACCGGCTGGGACTCCCCAGGAGGGGCCCGCGGCGGGAGGCGGGAGGCGACGTGCGGCGAGCATCTCTGCTCTTTGCTCTTGAGCGGCATCTTCCCGGGCGCTGGCCTCTGCGACCCCCTGCGCATCCAGCCGCGCCTCCTGGTCCCGTCTCTCTCTGCCCCAGAAGCCGGTGGGGGTCGAGGGATGCGAGGGCCGGGGAGGGGGAAGCCCTGGGCTTGGAGGAGGCGAGTTTCTCCACTAATCTCTTGGAAAGTTTGCAGAGAAAGCGAAGGAGCCCGCCCCGTAACTGTTGACATCTCCCTCCCTCGCTCCTTTTGTTGAGAAAGAATGAATAGTTGGTTGTGTCGCTCCCACTGCGTCGGAGAGGGGAGGGAAGGGGAGGTGAAGGCTGGGAAACAAGGGACGGTGGGCGCAACAGGCAGGAGGTTCCGGTCTCAGCCCGTCTTTCCTTACCCGCTAAGGCTGCCTCCCCTTTAAAAGTTTGATCAGGTGTAGACACTCGTCGGGGAGAAGTCAAGTGGGCTCCAAAGCAGCTGACGAGCCGGCGTGTTTTTTGGAGGAACAACAGTGGGTCGTGGCTGGGGGTTGGGGGGTGGAAAACTCTGGTTTTGGTTTTAACTCACTGGAAGCAACGTGCGAAGGTGAAAGATTGCTCGCCTAACCTCATGTCTGCTTTCACTTAAAGCCATTAGCTGAGATAGAAAGTAGAGCCATGCATTCAGAGATTCTTTTAAACCTTGACCCTTATATACCAAGGCTACACTGATCTCTCCAAGGAAAACACATCGGCGGAGGGGAGGTCAGTTTGAGGGCGGATAATCTCCCTGATTGTTGCCAAGGAGTGAAGCGAGATCCAGGGGGAGCCCTCGGTGCTGGGGGCCGGGCTCAGAGAGTCCCAAGTGGCAAGGGGCTGCCCAGTTAATAACGGGGGGGGGGGGGGG
>NW_006796034.1:428608-432499 GCF_000442215.2 Lipotes vexillifer | reverse complement strand
CCGGATATATAAAGGGGGGGGGGGGGGGAAGCCACAGGCCAAGCAGTTGTACGTGAGTGTGCAAGGGGACGTGTGGAATATAACGTAAACAACTTGCCATGCCAATGGCTCCCTCATTCCCTTGACTCCAACTTTCCCTAAACTGCCTCTGAGAAGCCTGACATTTCCAGAATGACTAACCAAGATCTCAATCTCCTATTCATATAGAAAGGACTGCTTGTCAAATGGATGCTAATCTTAAAACCCTTATCATGTAGATCCTGTGCTGTGTTGCTTGAAATACAATCCATGGAAGAATTATTCATACTTCAATCATTTGGCTAGACTTCATAATTTACTTCAAAATAAAGGGATACTCTTAATTCCTAAACCCAAGCAAAACTTCATTCTTAGCGGATAAGCCAATTTTATATGTGTGGTTTTTCCATCTCCCCTTCCTGTCTGCCTCTGCAGAGAAGATATAAAACTACAGATCTGGATTGTAAATTCTCTGTCGTGGTCATAACGGGGCAGCGAGGAGGTTACGTTTCCAGAGTTTAAAATATGATAGAAAGTTCTTAAAGCCCACATCAGACGACCGTCTTGAATTTAACTTGAAAATATCTCATTTCAGAAGTAAAAGAGAAAAATTCAAACAAGTGGGCGTCTTATCTCTGTCTCGACTTGTGTGTGATCATCAGTTTCTTTGAGACATCTTTATAAAGCAAGTGAGTCAGTCCTGCTGTTCACAGGCATTTCAGAGTACAGCCGCTGACTGTGGTCAGGAAGGTAACACATAGGTTGGGAGTGTGTCAAGCTCACTCTCATCCCTATCAAGATTTCAGCTCTTTGAACGTTCACATGGGTCTCGAGTTTTCATATCAAGATGTAGAGTCTTTGACCTTTGTATATATTTCAAGATCTTGTATTAGACTGAATCAGGACACTGTGTCTGTTTAGCTGCACAGTAGAGAGAGGTGAAGTCGGATGGCCAAAGTCTTACCTGGGCTTTTATTTAAAGACGGCATATGAGCTCACTTAGTGTGCCTGTGTATCTATGCTCACATCCTACTTGGTTTGCTGTTGTTACGTATATTGCTCTAGCTTAAAACATTTCCCTCCTCACCCTTCCTGGTTGCAGTCTTCCGCAGAAGCAGTGACTTCATTTGTGAACTCTCTTTGTGATAGGGATACAGTTACAAGCAAGACAGATATGGTCCCCGCCCTGCTTAGAGGAGACCTGCTATTTTTTGAATGCTTGCTGTATGTCAAGGGCTTACATACACAATCGCATTTACTTTTGACAACAACTCCATGAAATAGGTAGTGTTAACCCATTTTTACAAATGAGAAACTGTCAGAGAGGTTGAGTCACTTGTCCCAGGCCACACAGTAAGACATTGGCACAGTAGGGATTTGAACTTGTGTCTTACTTCAAAGCCTTGGTTCTGAGTCAACCCATGTTTGATTTTAAAAAATTAAATAGTACATAAGAAGTACATAATGACTAGGAACATCAAGACAGAAACATCCCCAAGTGGAGAAAACATGGGAGCCAAAAACTCGAGACTTGAATTTAGTCTCCACTGTGCTCTTCCAACCACACATGTTCCCACCTCAAGACCTTCACATTTGCCGAATGCCCTGCCTGGAACTCCATTTGATCCTCTCTTACTGGTTCCTTCTCTTTTTTCAGGTCTCATGTCATTGTTACCTCTTCAGAGAGGTCTTCCCAGACCACTGTAGTAGTGTAAAATAGCCCTCCATCCCCAACAAGTGTATTCTATCATGCCATCCTGTTTCATGTTCTTTAGGGTACTTACGACTGGGATGTTATCTAGTTTGTTGTCTTGTCTGTGTTGGTTGGACTTCCCCATCACAGTGTAGGCTCCACGAGATCAGAACCTCATCTAGTTTTTTATATCCTCAGCTCTAATACATTGTAAACTCTCGGAGACTATATATTGAGTGAATGAACATTTATTTTCCTTATCTGGAAAAAGAGAGGGGCTTGATCCTCTGAGATTCCATCTACATATCACGTGCTGAGATTCTGCCTAGTGGTCAAATGGGGTTGTGGCTCCTCTGTCAGAATGGAAAGTACGTACCTTGAACCTAGATTCCATGCACTTCCACCCCTGGATTTCCCCCAGGTTCCTGGAGTCTAGAAAAAAATAAAAGTGAACAAAACTCAAGTAGGAAACAGAGCAACCAACAGACTGCAAATGAGTTTCTTCCACCTATAATTCTCCCTGCCATTCCCTGCCCCACTTTAGTTTTTTTGTTGTTGTTGGTTGTTTGTTTAAAGTTAGGTCTCTGGCCAGGGCCCACCTCCCCCATCGTTGGATCGATTCAAGCTTGACATAGGGCCCAGGCTGGAGCCAGTCTTTCCAAGTGACTAGACACAGGGCAAGGCTGTACTTTAATGGGAAAGAGTCCCAAGTTAGAGGCAGCAAGTTGTAGAGGAGAGCCTGGCCTGTGTATTTCCAATTTAACCGCAGCTGAGAAATTTAACTGTAACTCTGGAAACTTCATCTTTTTGGATGATCTCCCTCTGGTAATTAAACCCAACTTCACATCCTTCAGGTCAGCATCCCTTCCTCCGGGAAGCCTTTCCTGGCTGCTAGATTAATCTAGGCCCCCAGTCCCCACTCTGCGTGCTCCCACAGCACTGGGAATCACCAACACGTATGGTCATTACTTACTGTCTGCTTCCTCTGCAGGGTAGGAACCTCTTGAGGATAGTCGTTTGACACCGTTTCCAACACCCACACACAGTCCCCGCCACCCGGGAGGCCCCCCTT
Source organism: Lipotes vexillifer (assembly GCF_000442215.2). Lineage (NCBI taxonomy): Eukaryota > Metazoa > Chordata > Mammalia > Artiodactyla > Lipotidae > Lipotes > Lipotes vexillifer. Next base: position 429,716 of record NW_006796034.1, on the reverse strand, counting down.
AAATGTGTGTTGAATGAAGAATGAATGAGGGAATGCTTCTTTTGCCTGAGTGATGCTTTCTCATTGTTATTCTATTCTGTTACCCAGAAACTAATCTGGGTGCCAGTTGCTCTGTACCAAAGAAACTCGCTTACCTGGTGGCCCCCAAACTTGGCTCCACAGTGAACAATAAATACTAGGGGAGCTTTAACAAGACTGATGCCAGGGTCCTACCCACCGAGATTGTAATTTTGTTGGTCTGGCTCACGGCTTGGGTATCGGGATTTTAAAAGCTTCTCCGAGGACTCTTACGTGCAGCCAGGTTGAGAGCTGCCGATTTAAGTTTTCAGAATTTATCCCTTGCGTTGGTCCTTATAGGCTTGAAGCAGCCCAGGTGGGAGAGGGCAAGGATATAATTCATGGATATTGTATGGTTCCCGACAGTTTAAGAGGTACTTTCACAACTGTTATCACAGATGATAATAACAAGCTGAGGGATCTATTCACTGGTTTAAATATTCCCTTTATGTTGATGACTCTTAAAAATCGACATCCTGTCCTGGCCCCTAACTGCACATACCAGTATCTAGCCTGCTAGACCGAACTGCCCTACTGGTACCTCACACTCAGCAGCCCCAGTGGTGAGCTTGTTATTCTCTCGCCTGCCCTCAGGGGTTCCCTCTTGTGCTACTCAGTGTTACAGCATAGCCCTGTCCTCCCTTGGCTGTGGCCTCCTTCCTCGAGCTTCTAGCCCCTCGCTCTGCCCTTCCTTTCCCTTCCCGTGGCCACTGCCCCAGGTCGGAGTCCTCCATCACTCCTTGCTGGCTTGTTACTGACTGACCTCCCCACCTCCCTTCTCTCCCTCCAGAATGACCGGAGCTCCCTACCCAGGCACAGACTGGATTCCGTCACCACCCTCACGAGCTCCCCTAGTACTGACAGTCAGGTTCAGACACCTCAACACAGCCTTCAAGACTTCATGATCTGGTCCTAAGCTGTGCTTCTTCCAGGAAATGCTTCTCAACGTGACTCAAGCCACACCGTGTGACTCAGTTTCCTGAGCCTGTAGGGGCACTTCCCTGCCCTTATGCCTCTGCTGTTGTCACATCCTCTTGGAGGGCTTTTCCCT
>NW_006796034.1:409990-428598 GCF_000442215.2 Lipotes vexillifer | reverse complement strand
TTCCCTACAATTTTCAGCCTTTCAAAATCCTTCATCTCCAGTGATGCCCTCTCTGAGATCCTCCTTGAGCCCTTTTGTCAAAATTAATTATTCTTCACTCCAGTATGTTAAGGGTCCCATTGATGAATATATTACACTTGACCCTTGAACAACACAGGTTTGAACTGCATGGGTCCACTTATACACAGATATTTTTCAATAGTAAATACTACAGTACATGGTCCGTGGTTGGTTGAATCTGTGGATATGGGGGAACCGTGGATATGCAGGGCTGACTGTAAGTTATACGCAGATTAGCCCCTCATTGTTCAGGTGTCAACTGTATTGTCTCTTTGAGTTCACAGTCAGGGATTGAGGCTTATGCATCTTTGTTTCTCTGAGTCTCTTATCTGGAGTAGGCTCTTAAATGTTTGTTGAATTGAAAATAGGAAGGGCAGTGTTAACATCCCTTGAGAATACACTGAGGTGGGGATAGCTTGCTGAAGGGCATTCTGAAGCACTTCGGCTCAATCCTGAAATAGATAGAACTTGGATAATCAGAGAGGAAACAGGCTACTGGAGACACTGGAGCCAGGGTAACTCTGGTCCGTCGTCCTAGCCTGAAGGTAGACGTGACCAACACTGTGGGCCTTTGTACACGAAGAGGTTCTGTGGGGGGCTTTGGGCCTCGCCACCAGGTTCTTGGGAATGATCCAGGCCTGTCTATAAAGAAGGAAAGTGCTGATAGCTGGGACAGGTGAGAGTTCATAGCTATGAGTGTGTGCGCGAAGGGTGAGGGAATCCTCGTCGGCTTACGCCACTGTGGTCAGGCTGGGAGGGCTGGGGAGTTTGGTTTCTTTTTTAATAACGATGATTAACATTGAACAAATGCTGACAGTGCACCAGGTACTGGCCAGACCCGGGAGGGGCCCACGTGGGGACTCACAGTCCATTGTCTGCACCCACTGGAAGGCAGGCCTTCTGTGTGGTCCCAGTTAGACACAGAGCAGACAGGCCTCAGAATTACCAGGCTTGGCAAAGAGCTGAGGACAGGGTTCAGATTATATGCCTTGCGTGGAGGGTCTCCTTCCACCCAGCCGCCAGCACTCTGGTGTCTGTCTCTGTTGTAGAAACAGTGGATTGTGTGTGTGTGTGTGTGTGTGTGTGTGTGTGTGTGTGTGTGTGTGTGTGTGTGTGTTGTCATTTGCTTCTTTTGCATACCCTGCTGTCTTTGTCCTGGTTCCACCTCTTACTCTACCAGTTTCTGGAGGGCTGTGCTCTTCTTGGTTGTCTCCAAGCCACAACCCAAGTCCCCAGTTACTTTGTGGAACTGTCTCTGCGGTGGTGCTATGAGTGATGATTTTCACTCAACATCGTTCCCTTTGCAGTGGAAAGGGTGGTCTGTGAGGAATGGGTGTGCAAGGCTTGAGAAGAGACCACAGTGCAAAGAGATGATCTCCTCACCAGGCTCGGGGAAGACCAGTGCTTTGCGCTTAGCTCTGCAGCTGTGATCTCTAGACCAGTCTGATACCACGACTAGTGGTGCAGATTCTAGATCCTTATGTCTCCTGGGACTAGCCCGAATTTTTATTCAGTCTTGTGTTTCTTTATCTCTATATATAGGCCTTTAAAATGTCATATAATTTGGCTTAGATCAAAAGCATAGTTTGTTTTTTAGGGAGCGGAGGTGCTAACTGCTCAGGGTGAACATTTCTGCTAGCGGTCATAGCTGGGAACAACTGTCGGGGCTACTTTTGCCCAGAGCATTTTCCTTTTCTTTCCATGATCCGTGCCCCCCAACCCTATTTTCTCTTCCTTCTCCGCCCTTCCCACTCTCCCCTGACTATACAGGCACCCACGTGCATTGCTCAACCCTGCTGGTGGCAAGCAGGTCCCTGACCCCTCCGGGAGACAGCTGTACATGGAGGTCCCCCACCCCAGTGGCTTTCCTCTCCCGCTGAGCCCCTGATGTATGGAGGAGTAGCCCACCTCCTGACCCCTGACCCTGGCCGTCTTCGTTAATTAGCGTACATTGATTTATTTATAAGCAGCAGGTCTTTGCCAGAAAGAATCTGTCCTGTCTCCCTGGGTAGCACAACTGAGGGGCTGGTCTGGCGCTGAAGGCGTTCTAGCAGCTAAGGAATTCCAGTCATCTTCACCTGTTCTTATCATTTACAGGGTGGTGGGAGTGCGTGAGCTAATTATCTAACATATTTGAACGTTTTCTCAAATGCATTTATTACTGAAACCTTGAGTCTTTCCTCAGCATTCTTTTTTGTTAGCCATGCTTTTCCATCGGCTTCAGTCATCTGAAGTGATAAAATGGCTCATGTGCCTCTAAAGTCCTTGAAATGTATTTGCCCTTTTCCATTGGCAGGTCTGCTGCCAACCCAGGAGGATTCTTCCGCAGGATGAAAAAAGGAGATGAGAAAACTGCCCATCGTATTAAATGTCACGAGTGATGCTACTCAGTGTTTGTCCTTTAACGCTCTGTGAACATTGTCTTTTGTTATGTGGTCTATTTCCATTTCCTTTTGTAAGTGGGAAATCAGTTCTTGTGCTTTTCTTAGATTTATACGTTCACTCTTTTCTTCCCCACTTAGAATTGAGAATCATGGCTGCGGGAAAGTTTGCGAGCCTTCCTAGGAACGTGCCAGTGAATCACAGGTTCCCCCTGGCCTCATCCATGGACCTCCTGAGCAGCAAGTCACCTCTAGCTGAGCATCGCACAGATGCCTATCAAGACGTGTCTATACACGGCACCCTTCCACGGAAGAAGAAGGGCCCTCCTCCCGTAAGTTCCTGTGATAACTTCAGTCACGTGGGGACCCTCCCCCATTCCAAATCCCCACGGCAGCACACACCTCTGAGCCAAGATGTCATCCAGGAGCACCCACCGCAAGGCTGGAAAGGCAAAACCATCACCTTCAGGTAGCTTCTTTAATTTCATGAGTGAAAATGATTTGTTTTAAAGGGCTCTGTTTTTTTTAAGTCTTTTTTTAGGAAAAATGTCATATATGCGTAAAGTAGAGGAGATAGGTTCATTACCTCCTGTGGACCCATCACCCAGCTTCAACAGTTATCAACTCATGGCCAGGCCTGCTTTGTCTGTACTCCCACCCACTTTCCTTCCTCTGGTATTATTTTGAAGCAAATCTCAGACCTCATTTTATCTGTAAGTATTTTGGTATGTGTCTTTCAAAGACAAGGACTCTTATTTTAAAAAACATAATAACCACAATATAAAAACCTGTAACATGAAAAGATGCTCAACATCACGAATCATTAGAGAAATGAACATCAAAACTACAATGAGGTATTACCTCACACCCGTCAGAATGGCCATTATCAAAAAATCTAGAAACAATAAATCGTGAAAAGGGAACCCTCCTGCACCGTTGGTGGGAATGTTAATTGATACAACCACAATGGAGAACAGTATGGAGGTTCCTTAAAAAACTAAAAACAGGACTACCATATGATCCAGCAATCCCACTACTGGGCATATACCCCAAGAAAACCATGATTCAAAAAGAGACACGCACCCCAATGTTCATTGCAGCACTATTTACAATAGCCAGGTAATGGAAGCAACCTAAATGCCCATCAACAGATGAATGGATAAAGAAGATGTGGCACATATATACAATGGAATATTACTCAGCCATAAAAAGAAATGAAATTGGGTCATTTGTAGTGAGGTGGATGGACCTAGAGACTGTCATACAGAGTGAAGTAAGTCAGAAAGAGAAAAACAAATACTGTATGCTAACACATATATATGGAATCTAAAAAACAAAGGAAAAAAATGGTACTGATGAACCTAGTGGCAGGGCAGGAATAAAGATGTAGATATAGAGAGTGGACTTGAGGACATGGATGGGGGCAGGGCAGGGCGGGGAAGCTGGGGTGAAGTGAGAGACACATGTTCACTACCAAGTGCTAGTGGGAAGCAGCAGCATAGCACAGGGAGATCAGTTCGGTGCTTTGTGATGACCTAGAGGGGTGGGATGCAGAGGGTGAGAGGAAGGCTCAGCGGGGAGGGGATATGGGGATGTATGTGTGCATGTGGCTGGTTCACTTTGTTGTACTGACAGAGACTAACAGAGTATTGTGAAGCAATTATACTCCAATAAAGATCTATTTAAAAATAACTAACATCTAGGGGCTTCCCTGGTGGCGCAGTGGTTGAGAGTCCGCCTGCCGATTCAGGGGACGCGGGTTTGTGCCCCGGTCTGGGAAGATCCCACATGCCTCAGAGTGGCTAGGCCCGTGAGCCATGGCCGCTGAGCTTGCACGTCCGGAGCCTGTGCTCCGCAACGGCAGAGACCACAATAGTGAGAGGCCCACATATCGAAAAACAAAACAAAAAAACTAACATCTAAAAAAAAGAACCATTTCTTAATATCTTCCAGTATTTGAGAGTATTTTGAAGGCCAACTTCCTATATCATTAAGTCCCTCAAAAGGAACCACAGCATTTCTTTTTATCATAGCATCAGATTATGAACTACGTCCATCCAATTCTTTTTTTTTTTAATCTTTTCAAAGAATTTATTACCCTTGACTTTTGCATAAGTCATGGCCTTTATTTTCCTAGCTCTACACAATATTATCATTAACCAGGACTTCTTATACACACTGTTATCACTTTTATTACCCATTGTAATGAAAGATATGAAACAAGTGAAATAAGATGCAAAATAAATTCCAGCCCAGTTCACAAAATGAGCCGCCAGCCATTCATTCAGCCTTACGTTTCTGTAGTAACAAGCAGCAGCAGTTCCATGGCACCATCATGTTATAGAACCTGCAGCCAGTCTAGGCACTGCAATTCACGTTCTCTATGTATTTAATTACATCCAGTTTGCAATATGAAAACCAACTGTAGGTGAAAGGCCTGTGTATGTAAGTTGCTATGGAAATATGGAGAGGGAAATGTTTAATTCCTTCTTGGAGGAAAATTGAAGTTCATGGAAGGTTTCACATTTGATCTGTGTTTTAAAAGTAAAGAGAAGGTGTCTGCAGGTGTTGAAGAGGGGGAGGCACCTCCAGGTCAGGATGCAGTGTGAACAAAGCCAGGAAACACTGCTGCGAAAGCCTGGAGAACAGAAATTAAGCTGCATGGTTGAAATAGGGTTTTTTGAAAGTGAGTCTTCAAAATCTTTTAAAACACTGTAAATGTATATCTATCTCATTGTGTAGACCTAGTGTATGTTGTTTCCTCAGAACAGAAGCTGTTGCTCCTCAGTCACTTCTCAGTGACATAGTTAGATGATTTCACTCCAGTTAATCTGCATTCATTTTCTTCCCATTAGACACTTTCCCCCTTTATAAAAATGACTATAACTCACAAAAGGCACTCGTCCATCCAATTCTATAGAGATGCCAGGATGTCTATAAATCAGGAGCTGCCTCTCCTTGTGTAGGTGGCCCCCACTATACAGAACATTCCTGTGAAACCCTCCATAAGCTGAAATGGTGTGAAACGAAGAAACAATTACCTTAGGACACATCTTGCTAACGGATGCACAAGATAAATGGAGATAAAGCCCAGGTGCTCACAGACAGTTCAAAGCTAGGGCAGCTTGATGCTGAGATGCTGAGTGTAGTTCCAGAGAAGGAGCTTGGTGGTGCCACTCTTGCTGCTACTCTGTGTGCACACTGCATCTGTAACAGCTTCCTGAAAACAGACACTGAACACTGTTTTCACTTTTCACCTTTCTTCACAAAAGCAAAAATCTCTTCAGATTTCTTTTGATTACTGAAATCAGGTACTAACATAGGTCTTTTCCTAAAAGCTAAGTGATGTAAAGCAAACTCTCGAAGAGCAGGGATACCTGTATTTAGCGGTCAACGTGCTGAAATAAAACTGTGTGTGGATGTATCATCGGGTCAGCTTCAGGATACTTTAGAACAAGAATTGATTTCTCCTTCTATCCACCAGGGACCTGGGTAAATAAACCTCATTGCTGTAAAGGCTTCTTCTCTGCATCTATAATGGGCCTGGTTGTGACCCTGCTTGTTAGAGCTGGTTTAGAAACTCTGCACCCCTTTTCCTGTTGAGGAAGACCAGCAAGCAACCTGTGATGCTATCGGGTAAAGCAGGGGATGGTTTCTTCTGCTGTATCTCCTGGTGTCTCTCTTTTTGTCCTACCCTTCTGCTGTATCTCCTGGTGTCTCTCTTTTTGTCCTACCCTTTTGATCCTAGCTCATTTATTTGTTCCACGCCTATATATCGAGCACCTGTGTTAATCAGAGTGCATTGATTTTATAAGCACCATTGCTTCACCAGGAAAATTCTGCCGATTTCCTCTGGGTACCTTAGCTGAAGTGCTGGTCTGACAGTGTAGACATTCTAGCTGTCAAATCATTGCCCTCTTACAGGGTGGGGAAATACGTAAACTAACAGGATAACAATGGAACATCAGAAACAGTGTCCTTCCAGAGCTAACATTGTAGTGAGGGACCCAGATAATAAATACGAGTAAATAAACAAGTCAATTGCAGATTATAGTCAGTGACGGGGAGGAGCTAGAGTGATACACTAGAGACTTATTGGGGTTGTTTCTTTTTTATAGGGCGGGCAGGTCTCTGAGGAGAAGAGCCAGTAGAAGGCTCTCTGGGCCTCGGGAGAACAGGTGCAAGGAACCGGGGGTGGGAACAAGTTTGGCATGTTTGGAAACCCCAAACAAGCTGGGGTGACCTGCAACTGGGGTGTAGCACATTGAGAGGCGAATAGTACGCATGTTGGGAAAGAGCTAGGCAGGCAAGAGTTCAGAATTATTTTTAGTTGTGTAATTGCAGTATTACAAGAAGAAAATAAGTGGAGGCCCAGATATTCTCTGGAGAAAGCACTGGAGAGTCTGCAAGGTTTCTGACATCGAACCACAATGTTCCCCAGCGTGTTCTGGGGGTCAGAAGGTTCTGCTCTGTGGAGTCTCGTCGGGTGGCCTGCTGATGACAGGTGCATGTGGAGGTGCATGCCTGTGCACGGTAATGTTAATGTCGCATCACTGGCACCTAACGCTCTGGGATGCAGAAGCAGAGCCATCACTGCTCTCTCTTAGGAAGGTTATGAGGTAGCAAAGAACCATAACTTATGGCTAGCCAAAATTAAGCACAAATGCCAGGCTGCACTATGTGGGGTCAGAACCAGCTGTTACCTGGCTTCCTGTGGCCACTTTTTATTCATTAAGATAAACTCTATATTGAGCTAGGTATCCATGACATACCACATAGAGACGGTTCACAAACTCATTCCCTGAAGTTCTAAGGTCTAGGCTGGGTGTCTGCTCTTACCAGGGGAAACTCCCAGGGGCCGAGGGTGGAAATGGAGCCACCCTTTCTAGCTTGAGGATGTTCTCGATAAACACCCAAGGCCCAAGCTATCAACCTGCCAGCAGTTCAAAGCTTTTTAACTTGAAAACGGACTTGGACATAGATCAGACCTCAGTAAAAGATCTTATCGGAGGTGGACACAAGTCGTGAGTTTCAAGTCCAGGCTGTGGAAGACTTAACAAGCACTGCTGGTTTACGTTTGTTTCTGATTCAGAATTACGTTCGTCCGAATTCACATCTTTTTTCCTTAACTTAAAATATCTTATTGTTGAAGGTCAGTACAGAGTAACAAATGCACATCCTTCAAAATGAGGCTGAGTGAGAAGGCGAGTGACTCTGTGTCAAAGGATCATAAAGTCCTCTTCCCCTGCTTTGCAGTCTTGTTAATGTGTTTTATTTACCTGGCACATTTTAAAAATATCGTGAGGTGTTCCCAGTTTTGAGGAGTTCAAAGTACCATATATTCTTTTTTTTTGTTTTTAATCCTTTTAAGTATTCCTAATAAGATTATGAGCTGCCTCACTTATTCTTTGGAAAAATCCACAGGGTCAACAAGTAACATTTGTGAATGTGAAAAGCTGGGGACAAGATATATGAATGAGAACCTGAGGCTCTAGAGCGGAGAGTGTGACTAAGGTGCTGGACAGAACTACTGTGAGAGAGAAACAGCGTTTCTATTCCTAACTCAGCTCTGACAGCCCAGTGGAGCTGTGAAAACACCAACCACCCACCACCCGAGCTCACTCACCACTGGAAGCTGGGAGCCATATGTGTTTTAAAGTAAAGAGTTTTGGATCCCTGAGTCTAGGGACCTAAGACTAGTTAGGTCTTTAACAACATTATTGATTTTTTTAAAAATTCATTCATTTTTGGCCGCATTGGGTCTTCGTTGCTGTGCACGGGCTTTCTCTAGCCGCGGCAAGCGGGGGCTACTCTTCGTTGCGGTGCGTGGGCTTCCCACTGTGGTGGCTTCTCTTGTTGCAGAGCACAGGCTCTAGGCGCGACGGCTTCAGTAGTTGTGGCACACAGTCTTAGTTGCTCCACGGCATGTGGGATCTTCCCAGACCAGGACTCGAACCTGTGTCCCCTGCATTGGCAGGCGGATTCTTAACCACTGTGCCACCAGGGAATTCCCAAGATTATTGTTTTTTCTTTCTTTCTTTTTCTTTTTTTCTTTTTTTGGGGGGACTTGTTTCAGGTAAACTCTTTTGGCCTTACTTGTTTCTTTTCATAGTGCATTCAGGGGTTAACTTCAGCTAAGAGTGACTTGCCCAGATGTCAAGTCTGCAAGCCTTCCATTCCATCACATTTGGTGTTGGCATGATGATGGTGGAGCCATCTTGGAGGGACCCACCCATTCTTCATGGGGACCCGCCTACACTCAGAGGGAAGCCCTTCAGACGGCACCTCCTTGTCTTGTGAAATACTCTAAGTTGCAAGTTCGCTGTTTTCCCAACAAACATGTTTGCCTTGTTGGTCATTAAAAAGTCACCTTTATTATGATTGAATATCAATTGAACACCCAACCTGTGGGAGGCCCCAGGCAAAGCAGAGGAAGTCTCCCCTTTGACCCCAAAATTTGCATTATTAAGCTGTCATATAAACATATGTCATATCCACATGAATTATTACCTCTTAACATTTTATAGTTTTAAAATATCTTAAAGGATATGTTCATCAATTGCCTTGTTTGAACATCATAACCTGTGTGAGGGACAGCAGATTTCATCGTTAGCAGCAGCAGTGTGTTGTCATCATTACAGTTGAGAAAGTGGTTCAGGGATATTGAAGCACCTAAGATTAGACCCTAGTGGGTAACTGAGCTGGAATTAGGACCCGGAAACTACTGTAGGGACTTCCCCAGACGCTGCGCTCTATAGCCTCCCAAGAAGGCTGGCCCTGCCGTGGGCATCCTCTGAGCTATCTTCTTGCATGGAAAGCTTCGCCGCGGAGTCTGACTGCAGCATCTCAGACACACCCCCTTGAGGAGGATGGAGCCTTGGCTGCCAAGAGCAGGCAGAAGGCGGGCCTGGAAGGGGAGTTGGTCTCCTCGTTCTGAGACCTGTATCTCTTGGCTTTGTTGTTGTCTTGGCTGCCCTTGGATGTACTTGTGGTTTTGAAAGGTAGCCAAAGCAAGAAGCCCGGCGCTCTTAAACGTGCTGCTTGATGTCACAGAAGGAGCCTTTGTTCTGCAAGCAGAGCAAGGCTTCTCTGAGAGGTCTGCAGGCGGGATTTCCTCTTGACGTTAGCATTGTTTGGCTGGTGTCCCTTTGATTCATCTATCTTCAAGGATGAATTTTTATATCAATCTGGGACCTTCCTTGGGCTGAGAGGGGACCAGTTCCTGTTGTGAGAGGTCTGTGTTGCCAGGATAGCTGAAGGTTCAGCACTTGGAGTCCACTGTGGGTCCTTTGCCTGCTTGTGGGTACGTGGAGGCACGCATTCCTGGGAACAGCTGCTGAGAGCCTAATTCCTTCTGCCCCTTGCGCTGTGGGAGCATGTGGCTGGACAATGTGGTGTTTCATTAATTTGCATGAGGGGAGCTGACTGACTAGCCACAAGTGTTTTAACTGATGGGGGCCAGAAAGTCTGCAAAATTATCCCAAGTTAAAATCCAGTATCCTTTCCCAGGCAGTAAGTAACCTACCGTGTCACGATGTCAGCTCTTCAAAGTTAAAGAAAAAGTGTAAGGCGCAGGATCTGTGCAGACCCTTCTCTAAACACTGTTTTAAAGACCTAACTCTGGGCTGTGTTGGTGACCCCGTCTGAAAAATTGTTTCATGTGTTCCTCTTCAGAACCACCAAGTTCTATAACTATTGCTTTCTCCTTAGCAAAGCAAGATGTTCCCCCAGACATGCAAATAAATCACCCTTTAGCTCACAGGTAATCAGAAGGATCTGCAGTGTGAAGGTCCACACACAAACATCTGCACATTATTTATACATGGGCATGTCTGCTGTCTGCAAATTGGAAGCTTTTTGTGCACAGAGGAAAAGTTGGGTTTAGAGTTGAAAACAATTTATTTAATAGACTAATAGATTCTATTTAATAGAAGGTACATTTACTGAGTTAGCAGAATGACCGTGGCTTAACAGCCAAGAATGTCTCCAGAAAGTAATAGCCCATGCATTGAATTTTTATTTTTAAACTTTCAAGTTGAGTTTTACTAACATCTTGAAATGCCCCTTGGTGTTTGAGCGCAGCTGTTGCGGATGGGTTAGTGACTTCCGAGGAATGGTGCACGTCCAGGCTCCGGTGGCCCCTGGTGTGCTGAGGCCAGGAGCAGCTGGGTCAGAGGTGAGCTCAGCCCTGCTGGGCATCTTGTACCGGCCCAGGGTTGGGGGAGCCCAGAGAATAGGATGTGCCTGCAGGTCCACCAGCTGCCTGACAGTAGTCCTAAATCCTCTACTAGCAGGGACGATTTCAGCCCTAAAGGCTGGGATCTGTGCATTCTCAGCTGTTCTGGGAAAAACGAAAGGACCGTTTTTTTTTTTTAAACTGATTGCAAACCGCAACCAAGAGAATGATCAGAGAATTACACAAAGCTGTCCTTGTTGAGTGGAGCTGTTCAATATCTTCTCTTTCCCCCAACCCCGCACACCCCACCCCAACTGACTTGCTTTAAATCCTTGTTTTTCTGGCCTCCTGCATGCTGTTTGAGAAAAGTCAGGTTTTTTCAGTCTTCTGAGAGTCAGAAACTGTGAGTTTATCAGGCCCCTCAGTATAGGTTAAAGCATATTGTAAACAGAAGACGCTATGCCGTTACAGACTACTCATGTTCTTATCACATGTGGATTTGAGAGCCGTCCCAGCCTGGCCAGAGATGGGAGCTGGAGAAGTTGTAGTTACTCTCGTTGATTGGAAGGAGATTCCTTCCTGGGGCCTGGACTGGAGCCACAGGAGTGATAAGCCCTCAGGCCATGGCCACCCTGCTGTTCACAGCTTTGTAACGCTGTCACCACCCAGTCTGTCTCTAAGAGACTAGCTGCAGGATTGCATACAGAATTGCAAGCTCTCTCTCCTCTGAGGCCCCAAACACAAGTGCTGAGGGTATTCCTGTTTACGGATTGTGCCGTTATTGACAAATTACAGAAGGCTGAGAAACCTTCCATGTTGACCCAGCTTTTATGCAGCAGACTGTCCGCGTTCCAGAATCACTTGCAAACATAGTAAGAGGTAAGAGGTGAGAACACGAGTCATGTAACTGAGAGGTCTCAGTTCAGATGCCTGTTTATCCACTACTAGGTGTGTGAACTAGGGCAAGTTCTAAACTATAAAATGAGGGTGAAAATAATCCCCTCTGAGGAGTGCTGTGAAGATTCACTGGTCACTAAACACGAAGGCTCCACCGAATGTCAGCGCTCTGGCTTTCACTCTTGAGCCTGGAACCGCCTTCTGGGGCTCTGGGTGGAGCAGGTCTCAGCTTCCACCTGATCATAGCTGTTTATTCTTCTCCTGCCAACTCTGCCGTGTGACGCCTGACCCTGAAGGCCATTGGTACTTTTGCTGGGACGCTGATTTAGTCCCGGACATCAAAGAAAGCTGCTAGCGACCTTGATGCTGATTCCAGCAACCAGACTGGTAGCTTTGTGACCTTATGTAAGTTCCTTCACCTTTCTGAATCTCCACGTCCTCAAAGGGTGGCTTGTGGGGGTCAAATACAATCCCAGGTGAGGGCACCTAGCCCAGGACCTGGTATGAAGCAGGGGCTCAGATGTTGGTTTCCGCCCTTCCTTCCTCCTGGGAGGCTCTTAATCCTCGTGTGTTACCTGAGATCACGTTCCATGCCTGCGGCTAATGGGGGAGAACGTTTCCCACGTGTTGACGGAGTCTGGCTGGAATCCCTCTACCTGGGTCTGCTCTGAGCTGCCCTACAGCAGTGCATCTTGGCCACCGCTCATGCTTACAGGTGCACAGAAACATCGGTGCACGGAACGATCAGCACACCATTGTGCTAAGACACAGAACAGAGCCTCCCTTTGGTGGACTGGCCCAGCCCTTGTCTGATTGTCTGATTGTAGTACTTAATGTCAGTGTCTTCACTGTTTATTCTTTGATGAATATTTATTGAGCTTAGTTAGTGCCAGGTATTGTGCTAGGTACCAGGTACCCAGTGGAATAAAATAGATGTGGGCCCTGTCCTTAGGGACTGCCCAGTTTAGGGGGCATGCAGACAAATGCATCAACAGATAACATAACTGCAGAATGAGGAGGTGCAAGGAAGGTCACATCAGAGAGCCCTGAGTTCCTTGGATTGGGAGGAGGGAATGGCTCTCTGCGGGAGGGAACATTTGAAGATTTAATATAAAAAGAGAATGTAAGATACTTCATTCATATTTTTATGTTACTGTGTATTGATAATTTTGAAATATTAGGTTAAAAGATTATTAAAATTAAGTTCATCTATTTCTTTTCAACTGGCGACTAGAAAAGTTTAAATTACATGTTTCTCACATTGTATTTCTATTGGACAGTACCGGTCTAGACCTCACTAACGAGTTTAGATTTTCTCCATGGGGCCAAGGGAAGCCTTTAAAGGGTTTTAAGCGAGGGAATAGCATGGTCTGGTGCAGTTTTAGAAGATTCGGTGGAGAGGTGATTGATGGACGAGAAGCTGGAGAGAGGGCAGGAGGCGATGGCAGCAGCACGGGAAGCGGTGGGGTCTGCTCTGGGATGACAGCGGAGGAGATGAGGGTGGGTGGATTCTACATCCGTTTTGTAGGTAGAGTCTACCGGACGCACCGAGGGTTAGGACTGAGATGACGGAGAGGCGCAGTCAAGTATGGCTCGGGTAGCTGGGGGCGGGGCGTGGGACCATTTACGGAGACGGAGAAGATTGGAGAGAGCAGGGCTTCCTTTGGTTGTTGGGCGGCTTTTTCCTGGGAGGAGATGACGGTAGATTGCAGAGAATCCAGACGTCTGTCTTGCGTGTGCTAAGTCTGAGATGTGTGTGTGTGTGTCTGAGTGGAGGTGTTAATCATAATACCAGTTGGTATTATGAGCCTGGAGCTGTGGAGAGAGGTCCGGGCTAAAAGTTATAAAGTTAGGAGTCTGCATAGAAATGATATTAAAGCCGGAAATGGATGCCGTCGCCAAAGGAGAGAGCTGTGTAAAGCATAAAGGGAAGGGCCCCTAGGACCCAGCCCTGAGGAATCCTGGCACAGACTGTTCTGGGGAGCCAGCAGAGGAGGCTGGGCGTTTGGTGGGGAGCAGAGAAATGAGGCAGGAGCCGCACGGGGTTGGTGTTCAAAGGAAGGTGGTTTTTTTTTTTTAAGATGAGAGACAAAATGCAATAGGAAAATATCTAATCTTTTAAGCATGTAATAAAACAAAGCACATTTTTTCATTACTTGATTCTTTTTAAAAAAGTTTTTGATCTGATTAAAGCAGACATGTCCCCGGGGCTGCCCTCCCTGTGGGCCTGTGTCAGCAGCAAGGTGATTAAGCCCACAGTTCCTTCCCCGACGGGTCTACACGTTCCCTGACAGCTCTGTGGGCAGAGGAGGTACGTGGACGACTGTGGTTGACATTCAGGCTTGTGCCTGAGGGGTGAGGGCTGCTTTTCCAAGGTGCCTGCCCTGGAAAAGGGGCCTAGGGTGTACGTTCCTATATATGTTTGGCTGAGTGAAATCTTTCCTTGCAGAGGCTCTGAGGACATTCGCTCAAAACCATAGCACTTGTATTCTGCCTTTGAATTAGTTGAGAAGAAACCTTTACAAACACACTCCTTTAGAAGGGGATGAGGAATGGTTGGGGGCAGGGTGGATGGGGCCGGAGGGAGTGGAGGAGGGGCAGATAGATACCAGCCAAACAAAGCATCTGCTTTTATCAAAAGTGCTGTGTTTGGGCTTAGCCAGCCTGAAGCCTGATGATTCACTGATTCCAGACCCTCTGTGCCTGCCAAGAGACATAGTGGCCTTGATACGGCTTTTCTTGTTGTTACTCTATTCAGTTTGACTGACTGCCGCCAAGTTAAGGTTTCAACAGTGGCTTTTAACTTAATGCTGTCCTAGAATTCTGCCGAGCACAAGTTAACCCATGACCGCGTCAAATCTGCATCAACGAGTACCACTTTGTATTAGCCTTGGATTCCTGTAGAGACTCACCACAGTGTAATACGTAGGATATTTAAATGGTGCTGTTTTAACATGATTAGGGAATCTGCCTGAGGAGGCGGTTTAATTGCCATTCTTTTAGAATATGTCATGAACACATTCATCAGGCATGGCTGTATTTTCAGATGAGATAGAAACTGACTCATAGAAGCAGGAATTGGCTGCTGAAGTGAAAGAAGCAGGACTCTGAGAAGCAACCAGGCCTTGGGATCTCTGGTAGCCAGGGGGAAAATCGTGTCCTCATCCACAGTCTACTCTGGGCTGTAGGAGGAAAGATTCCCCAAGTTGAAGGAAATAATAACAAGGATCTCATGGTCTGAGGCTCTGAAAGGGAAACGCATTTCAGGACAAGCGACAACAGCATGCTGCCCACAGTTCAAAGGAGGAACAGGTATGTGACCATCCAGGGAGCTCTCTTGTTTAAGGATGTGTAGGAAGAACTGTCTCCAGCCTGGACTGATCCATTTACAGGATCCCCCCCAGTGTGGTCTGATGAGCCAGGGCCGATCTGATGAATTCATTGACAAGTATGTTGAGCATCTGTGTGACAGGCTTTATGCTAGAAATTCAAAGACAGTCCAGGGCTTTTGTCCAGTTGAGGAGCTCATAGCCCAGGGAGAAGGGGATGTGGGTTTGGAACCATTTGAGCTTACCTGCCCCTGTTCTCTCTCTTTGCTGCTGACCTAACTTCCCATCCACAGTGTAGCTAGCCCTCTGTATCACTCCACTAGCTTGATAAGCAAGTCTGCTTTTCTTGACCTCTGACCCTAACATCTTTCCAGGTATCTGTGTTACTTTTTCTCCTTGACCAGATGATTGCAGGCTGTGCTTTCTAGGTAACCCTTCCCTCAGGGCATGCCTCGTCTGTGCCTCCACTTCCTCTGTGCTGTTCTGGCCTTGGCCCCAGACTTAGGAAAGGTTGGGCCGTGCAGCGGAGGCCCATATCAGAGGGTGGCTTCTGGGCTGTGAAAGAACCAGAGTGCGGAGTGAGCAGAGGATTGTGAAAAATGCTACAGGTAACAAAAAGGGCTTTCAAAAATTATGTTTGGAATAATAAAACCAAAGAGAGGGGGGATGTGAGAGAAACCAAACTGCTGAGCTTCTGTTTGGCTTGCATTTTTTTCTGCCATGGAAATGACTTCTCTGATTGGAAAGGGTAGGATAGAGGTGAAGGAAGAGAGTAGATGAGGCCATGACAAGAGGCTGTGATGCCCCCAAATGAGGTGAAACCCCAAGGCCCAAGAAGACAGAGGGAGCTTGAGGCTGAGACCATCAAACCAGCACACAACATTGGAGGAATGTTGGCATCACCAAGAGCGACAGGAAAGATGCAGATAGGTAAGTATTTAAATTTCAAAAACAGAACTAGGGAGATAAAATGAATCTATAAAATGGTAAGATTGACATCCTTCTCAGGAAGTATTCTAAAAAGGATTATTAGGACAATGATTTTTGAATACTTGGTGAAGGAAGCGACAGCCATTAGTAATTAGCAGGGCTTTGCCAAAAGCAAGTCAGACTAGATTAACTTTCCTTCCTGGAGTTACTTTGTTGGTAGATTAGAGGAATGTTGAGAAAGTGTGTATGCAAATGTCAATCATCGGTGATATCCTTAGGATGAGAGAGATTCGGGCCAGATGATGGTACAGAAAGCACGCTGTAGGCTGTGTCCGTAGCCCCTTTCTAGCCAACTTTAAAATATCTTTTAGACAGTGGTACTGACATAAAGATCACATTGGTGGATGGTATGAATCTTGGAGGAATAACTAATGTCAAAGTGACAGAAGTAAGATCCAAAAAAGATCTTGGCGTTTTGAAACAACAGACCAAACCTACCTAGAAGGGCTATGGGGTGAGACAGAGACTTAAACTAGAGTCCAAAAAGCAAAGTAAAAGTAAGGGGTTCGGCTTAATAGCCACATGTGAAAAAATATTTCAGGATTTAGGTAATTGCAGCCTCAGAATGAGTCAGCAGTATATTATGGTTGTCAAAAAAGCTAATGTGATTTTAGAAGCATTAATTGAAGTTTAATAATCAGACCAAGGGAAGTGGTCACACTTGGCTGCCCAGATCCCATCTGGTGAATTGTTTTTAGGTCTAAACAACAAAAATGGAAGATGAATTCTCCCACTACAGAGCAGTGAGCTTCTGGCTAGACCACTCATCTGCTCTCAAGCAGATCTGTTGGCTTAATCATTAAGGAATACCCCTCAGGTTCTTTGTATTAGTGGAAAGGAACTTCTCATGTCATGTGTTAACCCTGGGAGGAGAATAGAAAATAAGCACCAACCTTAATCCTGTCAACGGCTAGGGAGCCTCCTTTAACAAATAAGAAATATGTCTTGAGATGTGGGAGAGTAAATCTCATATTTACTTTGCAAGGTGATGAAACAAAATATATTCTCTTAAGTGCACATCTAGAAGTGTTACAGTTCTCTGTTTTTAAAGCTACATCCCAGAAAAGGGAGCCCTCTTGCACTGTTGGTGGGAATGTAGATTGATACAGCCACTATGGAGAACAGTATGGAGGTTCCTTACAAAACTAAAAATAGAACTACCATATGACCCAGCAATCCCACTACTGGGCATATACCCTGAGAAAACCATAATTCAAAAAGACACGTGCACCCCAATGTTCATTGCAGCACTATTTACAATAGCCAGGTCATGGAAACAACCTAAATGCCCATCGACAGACGAATGGATAAAGAAGATGTGGTACATGTATACAGTGGAATATTACTCAGCCATAAAAAGGAACGAAACTGGGTCATTTGTAGAGACGTGGATGGACCTAGAAACTGTCATACAGAGTGCAGTAAGTCAGAAAGAGAAAAACAAATATCGTATATTAACACATATATGTGGAATCTAGAAAAATGGTACAGATGAACCGGTTTGCAAGGCAGAAATAGAGATACAGATGTAGAGAACAAATGTATGGACACCGCAGTGGGAAAGTGGCAGGTGGCAGGTGGTGGTGTGGTGAATTGGGAGATTGGGATTGACATGTATACACTAATATGTGTAAAATAGTTCACTAATAAGAACCTGCTGTATAAAAAATAAATAAATAAAATAAAATTCAAGAAAAAAAGCTACATCCCTTTTTCAAAAGCACAATCATATGCATATTTTATTATATTTTATAAGTAATTCCAGAATTGGCTTTTTGGGGTGATTTCTCTTTTTTCCCCCTTGGGCGGCTTTTTTGTTTTTATCCAAGTAGACTTGATTTAAATGTTGACAGGCTACATCCCTTTTTTAATTTTCAAAGCAATGCACATAATATGCCCCCACCTAGAGTGAGAAAGTAACTCTTTATTGAGACTTTAATGTGATTGCCCGTATCAGCAGAGAAACTGTCCATCTAACTACACACTAGCTCATATTTTTCCAAGTGATATCATATCTCTATCCACCAGGCCAACCCTGTTTTAGCCATCTATTTCTTCATTTTCCCATAAACAGCTGGAAATGGCCCTGTAGTACATTCTCTGTCCTCTTGGTTATCTCCCTGATTAACCTCCTCCCTGGCATTTCAAATGTGTCCAGAGAGATTCATTTTCAGCTGAAGCAGCCAGCCTCTCAAGACCACTTTGAAAACATCTAGTCTCAGTGGGGCTGGGAAGCCAGGCGCTGCCCTGACAGCAGTGACCTTCCATTGCTGAGGGAGTTCTATGAGGCCATCATGGCTCAGTCACAGGCCTGTGGCTAACTTATCTCCTTCATGTGGAGGCCCATCAGTCCAAGAACAACATTTCTCTCTTATTCCTTCTCTCTCTCTCTCTCTCTCTCCAGCGTTATTCTTCCCTTGGTGAACCCATGGAGTGTGGTAGATGGGAGGGGTTAGATTCTAGATCTTCTGCGCGTGTGCACACACACACACACACACACACACACACACACACACACACACTCATACTCGTTCATTCATTCAAACCAACATTGATTGAGCAACTGTGCTCTGGGGATAGAGGTGAATAAAATAAAATATGGTCCCTATTCTCAGTGAGGTCATAGTCCAGTAAGGGAGATAGGAGTACATATGCTGTATTGAATTATAATTATTATAATAAGGTTTTATAATGCATAGAAAATAAGTGCTGAGGAGATGTATTAATTCTGTGGGTTGGTGCTGGGGAGGGAGGAAAGCAGGGGAAAGAGAGGTC
>NW_006796034.1:349896-409975 GCF_000442215.2 Lipotes vexillifer | reverse complement strand
AAAGAGTGGTCAGAGAAGATGGGAATGAATAGGAAGACGATGGGGACTCTAGGCTTCTTGGTTCAGGGAATTCCAAATAGTTTGGATTTGTTGGAATGAAAGGAGCAAGGTGAGGAGATGAGGCTGGTGAGATGGGCAAGGCCTTCGAACCCCGGATATCGTCTAATAAAATTTAAAATGAGAATGCTAGACTCTCCCACCTGTTAATCTTACCTAAAAGAACATGTGGTCTAGTCAGGAATATCGTCCGGTGGAAGCAAAATCTTAGTAGATTTAAAGCCTATTGCTGTCTCTTCCTTGCCCCATCGCTCCATCCCCACATCTCCCCAAGATGTTGAGTTGTTAATTGAGCTTCATGTTGGAGAACAAAGGGTGACTGACAGCTCTAGGTTCCAAGGCCATATCCACATGCAAAGAGGCTGAGGTTGCCAATGAAGGGTGAACTTTCTCCTGGTCGTTGGGTTCACCGACTTCCTGATCGTTGATGTGCCCTGGTACATGGGTTGGTTAAAAATGGTGAACCAGCAGACCCCTAGGCTGCAGTTTTGGTCTTCCTTGGCCCTAAACAGAGAGACAGCCTGCTGATCACACCCATCTTAAGTCTTTTTGTGCTGCATTTCAGTTAAATGTTCTAGGAATGAGTTCATTTGTGATGAATGAACACCCATAAGCAAGAACTCCATCCCAGACACATAAGCCTTCTAGTCCCTGACCTGAGTTAAGTTTTAAGCTGAAGATTTTTGCACAGTGCTTTCATATCCAGGAACCCTGCTCTACTTAGCAGCTTTGTGTAGATTCTCTGTGTGTTCTACAGTCATCATTTGTGAATCATGACAGTTTTGTTCTCCCTTTTCCAATTCTTATACCTTTTATTTCTTTTTTTTATTTAACTGCACTGACTAGGACCTCCAGGACAGTGGTGCGCAGAAGCAGTAATTGTGGACATCCTTGTCTCGTTTCTGATTGATTTTATCAATGATTCTCATACTTCACCATTAAGAATGAGGTTTTTCAGAGGTACACTTGTCCTTTTTTATTTCTAGTTTGTGAAGAGTTAGCTTTTTCCCTACTGAGATCATGAAAAGATGATGATATTTTTTAAAATCCTTCCCCCCGCCCATCAATTAGAAGCCCAAAATGATTTTTCTCCTTTAATCCTTTAATGTTAATGTGGTGAATAGATTTTCTCATGTTAAACTGACCCTATATTCCTGGAGTCAACCCAGTTTGATTATGATGTATTTTTGTACATTCTTGGATTAGGTTTGTCAATATTTTGTTTAGGATTTTTTTCGTATCTATTCATGTGTGAGATTAGCCTAGGCTACCTTTTCTTTCTTCTATTGACCTGGTGTGCTTTTGATATCAAAGTTATAGTATCCTTTTTTTCAAGTCTCTCATTTTCAAAGTAATAAGTTCCGAAGTTTGGCAGAACTTCCTGGTTAGAAAAACCATCCAGGTCTGTAGATACTGAACAACTGATTCAAATTTTTAATCATTACAGGACTCTTCAGATTTTCTGTTTGAGTCTATTTTAGTATTATTTCTCCAGGAATTTGTTTTTCCTGAGCTTTCAAATTTATTGGCATAAGATGTTCATAGTATTCTCTTACAGTGCTCTCTTGTTATCTATGATTATGCTCCCACTTCATTTCTCTATTGTTTTGTGCCTTCTCTCATTTCCCCTCTGGATTATATCTGTCAGAGGTTTATTTTACTAGGCTTCTGAAGAACCAGGCTTCATTTGTTGCTCCCTTACTGTATCATTTTTTAAAAATTTAATTTCTGCTCTTTTTATCTTTAGTCTTTTTTTAATGTTTGTTCTGTTCTCTTAACTTAAGCTGGACACTGAATTAATTTCAGTCTTTTCTAAAAGTAAGCATTTAAGTCTCTACGTTTCCTCCAAAATACCACTTTAACTGTATCCTACAGGTACTATATCCTGCATTCTGAAAATCTGTCTTGTGAGTTTAATCTGGTCAACAGTTACCATGTTTGGTGATACATTTGGGTTTATAGCTGCCTCTTATTCTGTATGTCTGTACTGTTTGTACATTTTTATTAACCTATGGGGTTTTTTTAATTGCCTTATTTTAAATTGGCTTTTAAAAAATACTCTATTCCTATTCACTTAGTGGTTATTTAAAAAATACTTTTATATGACTTTAAACAACATAATAGAGTGAAACAATACCTCTCCTTTTTCCTGAGCAATGCAGGACTTAGAACATAAGCTTTGGATACCTTCCACTTGGCTAATACGTCAATGTTGCCTCGTGTTTTAGTTTGTCTTTTTAAATTGTGGTAAAATACACATACCATAAAATTTACCATCTTAGCCAGTTTTAAGTGCACAGTTCAGTAATGTTAAGTACATTCACATTGTTGTACAACCAGTCTCCAGAACTCTTTTCATCTTTATTTAATTAATTAATTTATTTATTTATTTAAATAAATTTATTCATTTATTTATTTTTGGCTGTGTTGGGTCTTTGTTGCTGCACGCAGGCTTTCTCTAGTTACTGCGAGCGGGGGCTACTCTTCGTTGTGTTGCGCGGGCTTCTCATTGCAGTGGCTTTTCTTATTGTGGAGCACAGGCTCTAGGCGCGCAGGCTTCAGTACTTGTTGTGGCACATGGGCTCAGTAGTTGTGGCACATGGGCTCAGTAGTTGTGGCACGTGGGCTCAGTAGTTGTGCCTCGCGGGCTCTAGAGCGCAGGCTCAGTAGTTGTGGCGCACGGGCCTAGTTGCTTCACGGCATGTGGGATCTTCCTGGACCAGGGCTCGAACCCGTGTCCCCTGCATTGGCAGGCGGATTCTTAAGCACTGAGCCACCAGGTAAGTCCTATTTTATTTATTTTTATTGGAGTATAATTGCTTTACAATGTTGTGTTAGTTTCTGCTGTACAGTGAAGTGTATCAGCTATATGTATACATATATCCCCTCCCTCTTGGACCTCCCTCCCACCCTCCCATCCCACCCATCTAGGTCATCACAGAGCACCGAGCTGAGCTCCCTGTGCTATACAGCAGGTTCCCACTAGCCATCTATCTATTTTACACATGGTAGTGTACTTTTGTCAAACCTAATCTCCTAATTCATCCCACCCTCCTCTTCCCCCACCGTGTCCCCACGTCCGTTCTCTACGTCTGTGTCTCTATTCCTGCCCAGCAAATATGTTCATCTGTACCATTTTTCAAGATTCCACTTATATGCATTAACATATTTCCTTTTCTTTTTATGACTTACTTCACTCTTTGTGACAGACCTGAAACTCTGCACCCATTAAACAACAACTCCCCATTCTCTCTTCCCCCACCCCTGGCAACCACCATTATACTTTCTGTCTCTATGATTTTGACTACTCTACGTATCTTACATAAGTGAAATCATACAGTTATTTGACTTTTTGTGACTGGCTTATTTCACTTAGCATAATGTCCTCAAGGTTCTTCCATATTGTAGCATGTGTCAAAATTTTCTTCCTTTTTAAGGTCAAATAATATTCCATGGTATATATACCACATTGTGTATATACCACATCTTGTTTATCCATTTATCTACTGATGGACACTTGGATTACTTCCACCTTTTGGCCTCTGTGAATAATGCTGCTACGAACATGTGTGCACAAATATCTCTTCAAAATCTTGCTTTCAGTTTTTGGGGGTATATGTTCAGAAGGCAAATTGCTGGATCATGTAGTAATTCTACTTTTAATTTTTTGAAGAACCACCATACTGTTATTAGATATTTGTCTTATTTTGCACTATCAGTGCTGGTTTAGAGTTGCCTACGTGTTTACCAGTTCTTCGTGCATCATTCAGTCTTAGATCTTAAGCTTTCCTTCTGGCATCCTTTTCCTGCTTCCTGAGGGTATTTTCTATTTTCATTTGTCTCAAATTGTTTTTATTCACCCTTGTTCTAGGTAGTTTGCTGGGCAAGAAATTTTGTGCTCCTCACTTTCCCTTTTGGCTGATGAAAATCTGCTGTCAGTCTAATTGTCATTGATCTCAGGGAAGCCTTTCTTTGCTCTTCTGCTGCTTTTAAGATCTTCTCTTTGTTTTTGGTGGTCTGTAGTTTCATTACAAAGTGTTTATTTTTGTTTACACTGCTTCGGACTCATGGGATGCCTGAATCTGATAATTAGTATCTTTCATTAATTTTGAAGATTTCCCATCATTATTTCTTTGACTCTTGCTTTTTGCCTTTTTCTCAATTCTCTCCTTCTAGAGTTCTGGTTAATTAAGCCTTGTCATTCTACCTTCAATGTCTCTTTTATATTTTTCTTCACCTTTTCTCTCTGAGCTGTGCTTTGTATAATCTTTTTATATTTGTTTTAATTCATAAATGTTTTCTCTAGTCGTGTCTAAGTTATTTAGAAGGTTATCTTTCTTTTTTTTTTTTTTTTTTTTTTTTTTTTTTTGCTGTACACGGGCCTCTCACTGTTGTGGCCTCTCCCGTTGCGGAGCACAGGCTCTGGACGCGCAGGCTCAGCGGCCATGGCCTATGGGCCCAGCCGCTGCGCGGCATGTGGGATCTTCCCGGACCGGGGCACGAACCCGCGTCCCCTGCATCGGCAGGCAGACTCCCAACCACTGCGCCACCAGGGAAGCCCTAGAAGGTTATCTTTATATTTCTTTATATCTAGATATTTTGATCAATTAGCTTTTTATTTCTGGAAGTTATAGTAGATTATTTTTATGTCTGCCTGTTTCTTCTTAGGTCACTTTTTTATTCCATCTTTTAAAAAAAATTATCATACATCATTATTTTATAGCTTATATCTGAAATTCCAATATCTGAAGTCTTTGGGGATCTCAGTCTATTGTCATTTCTGCTAACTTTCAGTCATTGGGGCTTGTTTTCTCATGTATATGGTTATTTCTGAAAGGGAATTTTTGTATTTAGCCAAACTTGTGGATATCCTGAGTAGCTTTCTGTTGCAGATCTAGTTTTCCTCCAGAAAGGATTTACATTGTTTCCTTACTAATGGTGCCACCAACCCAGACACTTTAATTTTTTTTCAGTTTTGGATCCTCTGTCAAAGCAGGTCATATAAATATGAACCCCCAAGGCCTACTTGTGGTTACAGATTCTTAGGGGAGACTATTATTATTTTTTTCCATCAGAATCTGTGGTGGAGACAGTAGCTCTCCTTGGTTCCCTTTGCTAGAGATTGTTTTTTGTTTCGTGTTGTGTTGTGTTTAGCACATTCCTTCTGTAGTGGGTGGTGTAGTCCCGTTCTGATGGTTCAGGTGGGTGTTATGTGGGGCTTTGGGGTTAGCTGCTCACTCTTATGAATCCAGGGCTTAGCCTCCGTGCTTTCCTCCTTACCTTTTTGTTGCTGTTGTTCACGTTTTGTGTTCTTGATTTGTTCTGTTTCTGTATCTGTTTTGTATGTGTCTGTGTTTCCTGAGACTTTCCCTTTCTTGTGACTTCAACATGTATTTGGAAATACATCTGTAATTTGATTATCATTTAATTTTGAGAATATCTGGTCTACCAGATTTAGCAAAGGGAGGTCCCATCATAGAAATTTCTAATTTTCTGAGGCCTTATTTGGATTATATAGATATAAGGGTGATTAATTGTGGTTTATATTTTCATTTGTGCATTTTTGTCCTTGTTTATTAATTGGCTGCTGTGTGACAAATACTTTTTTTTTTGGTGGTACACGGGCCTCTCACTGTTGTGACCTCTCCTCTTGCGGAGCGCAGGCTCTGGACACACAGGCTCAGCGGCCACGGCTCACGGGCCCAGCCTCTCCGCGGCATGTGGGATCTTCCCGGACCGGGGCACGGACCCGTGTCCCCTGCATTGGCAGGGGGACTCTCAACCACTGTGCCACCAGGGAAGCCCTGACAAATACTCTTGTACATACTTTTGTACGTGCTTGTTCACATTGGTGAGCAAGACAGAGGTAGCCGCTAACCTCACGGAGCTTACAGTCCTGCGGAAAAGACATAAGCAAGCAGTGGCAACAGAGGTGGGGGTGATGGAGAAGACCAAAGGGTTATATAAAATCGGGCACTCTTGTCTAGCTTCTGCACAGCTACTTTGCTTTGCTGTTCTCTGGCTTTCCTTCATGAGTTAACTATTTTTGCTGGTGTGAAGGGATCCCTTAAATGTTATATTTCATCATACTTTAAGGGGAAGATCTATGTGTTCATAATTTGAGGGGTGTGAAAGACTCTCCTGAAAGTAACTTATTTATCTGCTGAGAAGAAAGAAAACTTATTTGAGACATTCAGTAGCTAAATGGCAGCAATCGGGTGGACTGCTAACTGTGGAACATGGATGGTAATGAGGTAAAGTCTTACTAATTCAGAACCTGGTAGTCTAGTTAGTACAGTATGGTGCTTGAGGCAGAGGTGTTTGCTAATTCATTCTTAACAAATGTATGGAGTCCCTGCCAAGTGCTAGGCACCATCTACCCAGTTCCCTTAGGAAGAATTCAGTGAGTGTCCTTACCTCTTTCTTCCCTTTCACCCACCAAATCCTGCCGTTTACCAAGGTCTATCTATTCACAGTTCTAAAAGTCTCTCAAGTCTGTACACCATCCCCCCACTCCCTCTATCGCTCTAATCCAGGCCTCGTCATCTCTTACCCAGACCCCTTTAGTATCCTCTCCTTTAGTCTTCCTGACTCCACTTTGCCCCCCAGTAATCTGTTTTCCACACTGCTGCAGGGGGATTTTTCTAAAACACAAATCTCTGGTTATTCTCCAGCTTAAGGGCCTTGAACAAATCCCACTGCTTTCAAGATAAAGTCTAAATGTGTTTACGTGGCGTCCAAGCCCCTTATGTTCTGGCTCTGCCTCTTCTTCATCCTGGTCTCCCAACCCCCACCAGTCCTGCTGCTTCCCCCAGCCCTGTGCTTCCATTAGTTGTTCTTTTCATTAATTCAGCAAGTGGTTTCTGAGCAGCTGCTATGTGCAAAGTACTGGGGACGCCAAGGTACACAAAGCAGAGAAAGCCCCACTCTTGCAGGATTATATTCTGGGAAACAGACAGACCACGGGCAAATAAACATTTCATATAATATCAGATAATGTGGGAAAAGGTGAAGCCAGAAAAGGGGATAGAGGGTGGTGGTGCTCATATAGATAGGATGGTTAAGGAAGCGATGTTTGAGAGAAACCTGAGAGCTGTGAGGAGTGAGCCTTTGAGTATATCTGGGGAGACTATTCCAAGCAAAGGAACAGTAAATGCCAAGCCACAGCAGCAGGAGCCGGCTTGATGTGTTTGAGCAACAGAAAGAAAAGTCGGTAGGGCTTGGATGGAATAGACAAGCGTGTTAGCGCTTTTTTGCTGAGTACCAACACCACAAACTTGGTGACTTAACTCCTGTTTGTTACCTCACAGTTTCTGCAGAGAAGAAGTCCCTCATGGCTCAACTGGGTTCTCAGCTCAGGGTCTCACTCAAGATGTCGGCGGCTGAGTTCTCACCTGAGGCTCTGGGCGAGAATCCTCTTCCACGCTCATTCAGGTCGTCGGCAGAATTCAATTCCTTGCAGTTGTAGGACTGAGGTCTCCATCTCCTGGCCATCTGCCAGGGGCAGCTCCCATCTCCTGGAGGTTCTGTGTCTTGGGCCTCGTCACAGACCCTCTCATAACATCACACTGGCAACAGGGTCCCTCATGTCAAATCCCCCTCCCTCTTCAAGTCAGGTCCCCTCAGATAATTGCCTTGTCTTAATGTCAGCTGACTTGCGATGTTAATAACATCTGCAAAATCCCTTCACAGCAGTACCTAGATTAGTGTTTGACTGACTCACCAAGGGACAGGAATCTTGGGAGGGGGCATCTTTGAAATTCGGCCTAACACAATGAAGTTGGAGAGCTGGTTGGGGTCATGCCAACCAGGGCATTGAAGGCCACGGTGGGGACCTCAGGGTGTTGTTCTGACTGGATGGGAGCTGTTAGAGGATTTTGAGCAGGGGAGTGATCTGAGTAAAGAGCACTGTGGCTGCTATCGTGGAGATTGTGGAGATGGAGTAGAACTGGGGAGGGTACTGCAGGGGTCCAGGGGAGAGATGATGGTGGCCTGGGCCAGCGGGGAATTAACTCCACAACACTGTGGTTCCTCAGATGTACCATATTGTCGCGTGCTTCTCTCATTGCCGGGGCATATGTCTCATCACCACCTACCCCACAGCTTCTTCATTGGGACAAGTCCCTACTCAGCCCTCAAACCTCCCACTGACACTCTCTCACTAACTTGAATTGTGCTGGATCAGTTGATCTGTGTTCCCCACTTGCCTGCAACCTCTCTAAATGCAGGGCCTTTGTCTTTGGTTCTTGTATTTCTGTTGTCTGGCCAACTGCGTAGCATATTGTAGATGCTTGATAATGTTTGTGGGATGAATGCAAGAACTGTGGGACATACTGGGCATGAAGTAGACACATCACTACTCTTGGGCTGCTCACCTTGTAGAGGGAGAGACCATATATAAATAAATAACCATACAGTGAACATGCATGAAAACACCATGCCACCTGCACAGAGGAAGTGTGCCAGCTCTGCACATCACTGTTGAGCGTGGAGTTTAAGGGGAGCCTCCGTCTGGAATAGCTGGATCTAGTTTCTCACATCCCTCCATTGTATGAAATAATCATGTTATTAAAAGCAATTCCGTTTTATGTTTTATCCAAAGGGACATTTGTGTGGCAACACCATTAGCCATTAAGTTAGTCTATAGTATTTAAATAAGGAAACATCCATTCACTTAAAACATTCTGTAATTTAAGACAGACATAGGGCACTTCCATCTCCATCTGTATTCGAACTGCTCAGAAAAGATCTATGTTAGTGAAATTTTGTTTGTGTATTCAAGACGGAAAACCTCTTCACTCAAAATAGCAAACACTTATACATCAAGTGTCCTTTTAAGAGGGAGGATATTATTAACCTGGTTACCGATGAGAAACAAACTAAAATAGTAAATATGTATAACATTTCTGTGACTCCCAGCTAAACATCCCTCAGTATGAACTTAAGAAAGTGGGATGCTGGAAAGAATGATTTAACCAGAGTAAACACAGTGGTGTTATTTAAAACTTAATAAACCTAAGAACAAAATAACAGGAGAGTCCAGTTTCATCCTGCTGCTTTCCTGCGGTCTGTGGATGGCGCTCAGCAGGGCAGCCTGCCTGACAGAGGGGCCACGGTGCCTGCCAGACTCTCCAGTTGTAAAGAGAGATGCACCCAACATCACGGTTTCACATGGGTGGGGATTCATAATTGACATAAGCAAAAAAAAGATTAAAAAAGCTTTTCATTTACATTGCCAAGTTTCTGTGTTTGTTTTCTAGTGATCTCTTTTGGGGAATATAAAGATATGGTTTAAGGAGTGTTTGTGGCACAGTCCTGTATGAATAATAGGGTATTCTATTTCAAATTAGAGGCTCGGGCTACAGGGCCAACTGCTATGTTTTCCAGCTCATGTCTTCTTTCTGGTTAGGTGGGTTAGGGCTAGGGTTGGGCTGGCTGAGAAAGGAGACACAGCACTTCTGCATTTAAATATAATTTTAATTTGGTTCGAGGCAATGATTTTTAAAGGTTTTGGATTTATAACGCACTCACTCAGTTTTATCATACTCTCCTTGTCTTCCCTCCCTTGTCTCTCTAAAAAGGATGAGTAGGGGCTTCCCTGGTGGCGCAGTGGTTGAGAGTCCGCCTGCCGATGCAGGGGACACGGGTTCGTGCCCCGGTCCGGGAAGATCCCACGTGCCGCGGAGCGCCTGGGCCCGTGAGCCATGGCCGCTGAGCCTGCGCGTCCGGAGCCTGTGCTCCGCAACGGGAGAGGCCACAACAGTGAGAGGCCCGCGTACCGCATAAAAAAAAAAAAGGACGTGTAGAAGAATCCAAGGATCCACTAGGGCACCCCTCGGTGCACTGAACTAGAACTTGGATCCCCCTCTGCTCTGGGAACAGAATGAGCAAGGCTCCCTTAGCAGAGTTCATTTGGGGGCGGGGTCAAGAGGGGACTTCAGTTTTATCCCTAACCAGCAGCTCTTGTTTTCCTTCTCTTTTGCCAAAAGAAGTGTGTGTGGTGGAGGAGCACCATAGGAACACGGGAGTTCATCCAAGGCTGGGGAGACACTTGGGAGAACACCCCAGGCTCCTAGGTGCCGGGGTCTCTGGGCAAGAGAGCAGGGTGGTGGGGAGAGCAGGTATGTTACTGACTTGGGTCCTCGGGACTCTTTAATCAGTAGAAATTGATGAGAGGCTGGACAAGAAATTCAGGCAAGGGTTTATTGGGACTCGTGCTGCAGCACGAGGGAGTGAAAACAAGTAACAGGTACCCTTGCTCACTCCCTCAGTGGGGGAGAGCTGGTCCCTTGAAAGGGGTGAGCGCAGGCGCAGATCGGTGGGTCGGGCCAGAGTGGATTAGGTGGTCTGCCCATCCTCTTGGTGGTGCTGTGTGCAGGGATCATGCGCAGTACCCTGCTTTTGCTCCTGGCACATGAGAAGTGGCAGCTGGGTTTTGGCCTTTTTGTATCTTGTTCATAATTTGCCCCAACCGTGCATGTGTGCAGTTATCTTTAGTTCCTTATAGTTTCTTTATATTCCGTTGCTCCAGAAGATATTTGTCCAGGTGCAAGCACTGCAATAATGGGTCCCAGGTGCCCGCCTGTCTCACATGGGCCACCCTGCCTTGAGGTGACCCCATCTCTGAGTGGCGACCCTGCTGCAGCTGGGGCTGCCTCAGGAGCCACTCATACACAGCACTCGTGTTGGTTGTCCCACACCCTCCCCAAGAGAGTTTGAGGGGTCTATCCTGAGAGAACTAGCTCAGAGTTTTCAGGTACATCTCTAGAGAAAGGGAGAGAGGAACATTTCAGCTTTCAGTAGGTAAAAGGGAAAGGATTTTTACAGCTAAATCTGTTGAGAAGAGCAGATCCTGGACAAAATTCTAAAAAGAATTTACTAAAAGAATGACCTTTGAGCACCTAAAAAAAGAGTTAAAATTGCCGGTCATGACTGTGTCGTCTTGGTATTTGGCAGATATGTTCCCCAAAATGAATGAAATGAAGCTCAGGGAAAACACTGGACAATGTTAGTTGCCAATGAAAAAATTCAAGCTTTCAAGTTAGAAGACTTGGATCCTCTACCACAAGCTTGGCAATTCCCAATACCTAGTAACTTCTGATGAGATCAGTGATGGTATTAACCAATGTGATTCTTTTTTTACATGATAATGAAATGGGTCAAAATCTGGAAGATCTGCATAACTCAGTGAACCAGCGTTTCCCAGAATAGTGGTTATGGAATCACACATGGACAAAACGTCCATTCAAAGTGCAGGACAGATGCAAAAGAGTAAGAGATATGGTTTCAGATTCCACATCACAGCTAACCTTTAAGAAACTACTACTTGTCAAGTTTGGGCATGTTATCAAAGTAGAACATCCATAATTATATGCAAGTCTATTAAAATATCCCTCCCTTTCCAATTACATAACTGTGAATGTGGATTTTCTTCATTTATTTCAACCAAGACATATCACGACATATTGAATGCAGAACTAGATGTGAGGATTTACCTGTCTTCTAGTAAGCCAGATGTTTGAAAGATTTGCAAAAATGTAAGACAATGTCACTCTTCTCACTAAATTTTTGCTATGAAAAACATATCTGTTTTTCATTAAAATGTTATTTATTTAAACATGTAATGGGTTTACTTTAAAAAATATGAATTAATATTTTGCATGTTTCTCGGATTTAATTTCTAATATCAGTAATCAGTAGATATAACCCACATGAACAAAATTTTTCAGAGTCCTCAATTATTTAGAGTGTAAAGAGATCCCGAGACCAAATCATTGGTTTAAAAAGCACACACCTACACTGTTTATCCATGCATTGACATATGTGTATGAATGTATATAATGTACATTTTAGAACATACATAAAAATAGAAACTTGAAGACGATGAGAAACAGCATTTCAGTGGTTCTAACATCTTTCTGCACTCCCAGGGCCAGACCACTGGGCCAGATGATTAGCATAAGACCAGATGCCTATAAGCCTAAAATGTTAATTCAGTAGAAAACCAGGAGTTTTAGAATTTAAAGGGGAGTATGACCAAAGCCCTGATGACAAAGATTTTAGTCACTAGCCGGGTGGTCCCATGGTCGCAAAGTCTGATGACATCAATGCAATGTCCAGACTGCAGCAGAGGAGGTGGTGACCCAGCACAGCAGACGGACTCGGCTGCTTTGGGAAAAGATGCCTGATTAACACACACAAGCTTGGAGGCAATGAGTATGCCTGGTTTTCAGGCTCTGAAAGACTGATTTATACCCCTCTTTGATGGAAATGCACCAGGGGCTTTGAGCTTAAGCCCTTCTCAGATACTTTGGCCTTACAAAGGGACTCATTTCAGAACCTAATCTGTTTGTACATCCGAGAGGAGCATCTCCAAAGCCAGCCTGCCTCTGTGCGTGTGCCCTGTGTGCAGCCCTAAGTGGACAGACCACTCCAGGAATAGCTTTGAGGGTTGGATCCATTTCATAACAAGATGGTGTGCCCCTGAGCTGTGGGATCAACTCCTTGTGTCCCAGCAGGGGTCCTGCTGCCCCTGTTCAGGGGAGAAGGGCTGCAGTCTCCCGGGGTCTCTCCACAGAGGGAAGCATCCAAGCCCCCGAGGGTCTGGGGTTGAGCTCACCCTTCCAGAGGCAGCTGCTTGCCGGTAGTGATCCCCCGCCTTCTGAAGGATGTGTCCTCTTTGTAGATATACTGACACCCCGCCCCCCCCCTTCAGAAGACTACTCCTATCGGCTTCAGAGC
This sequence comes from Lipotes vexillifer, assembly GCF_000442215.2. NCBI lineage: Eukaryota > Metazoa > Chordata > Mammalia > Artiodactyla > Lipotidae > Lipotes > Lipotes vexillifer. Next base: position 397,177 of record NW_006796034.1, on the reverse strand, counting down.
CATTCTGTCCTTTAAAAAATGACCCCTTCTCTGCAGGGTGATGTGTTGATTTTGTGAAGTTTAAGTCTCTGAAGGCAGCTGTCTTTTCACATAGTCTGTTGAGGGGGGCACTTTGCTGTAACTCTGCCGGTGCTGGAAACGTCAGCTCTCATGTCTCCCCCTCTACTCCTTTGCCTTAGATCCTCTTCCACTATAATAAGTCAGCCTCCTCAGTGACACCACTGCTGTTTACTTTTAATTGTCTGGTTAATCCTAACATTATTACGATAGACATAAGCAGACATTAAATGGGGAGAGAAAAAACACTGGGGCGCCAAAGAAAATTAGGATGAATTGCTCAGCTTGACAGCAAAAGAGAAAGGTGATTTAGAAGCAGAGCTGGGTTCAGAACTCACTCACCCGGGTGCTGGGTGACCTTGAGCAGCCGATCTGCCCACCTGAGCCTCCGTTTTCCGTCAAAGTGGGTGTGACACGGTTGCCTGGTCCAAAGTGCTGCAGGTTTGCGCATCCAGCCCTGCTTTACTCGTATCTCTCACAGCTCTTTGCTTTGGACCGTTAGGCTAATTTTTATGCTCAGAGTGAATCTAGAATTACCACATATGAATAGTCTAACTTTTGGACCTTGAATTTGGCAGGAAATCATGTGGAGCTTCTAGACTGAGGTCGTGGTGGTATCCTATACATCCTCCACCCCGAGGAGACACCCGTGAAAGAAATCTGTGTTCTAACTTCCTTATCTGTCTGCTGTGGGTATTGCCTGGGAGGTGGGCCCATCTTAATAATGTGAATGAATAGGGTGAAATAATGTTGGATACATTTTACCCAGGGTAAGATTGCATTGTTCCCAATTGTTCTCATATTTATATTTTCTCTTTTCAGGGATCAGCATCTTCTGGACCCAACTCTGGAATATGTGAAGGTAGGAAACCAGGATTTAACATGTAGTAGGGACCCTGTGGTAATAGATTTCCCATTTCTAACACAATGTCGCCAGATAATGTCACCGTCTGGCTTGTGTAGGAAGCTGGTCAGATTGAAACCACCAGGATGTAATTTGATTGTTTTGGGCTTTTAGTAATCTTTGCAGGGGTCTTATGTCACCCTATTATAAGTTTACAAACTATTCCCCTTATCTGAAACCCTGGGGGCTAGATGTGTTTTAAAAATTCAGAATTTTTTAGAAAGGTAATATGGTACATATATATATAACACCCCCAAAGGGAGCTAGGGTCAGCATCCCATAATCAAGCCCATTATTTCAGCAGTGAAATGTGAGAATGTTCACATGAAGTGGGATAAATAGACTACAAATGATTTTACGTAGTTCAGGTCACATTTTGCCACCAAATGAGCTTGGGTTTGTTCTGCTGCTAAATGAATTATTTAAAATTGTCAGTTTTCAGAGTTTTTGGATTTGGGAATGGCAGACAGGAGTTGTGAAGCTGTGTTTACCTTCAGTGGAGGACTGAAGGCTCCCTGAGGCTTTCTGAGCCATCCTTTCCATTTCAGCAGCCACCCTCTTGTTCAGTGGCTAATCTGGGACCATGAGCTGTGTAATACTTTACTTTCCAGTGAGGCTGACATTCAGTGCGTCTAACTACTCAACACTTCTAAACAATCTTCTGAACAGAAAGAAATGATGCTTTTCACTTCTGGCCCTCCCCCCCCATTTTTCAGGTGTGTATCTTTGTTTTATTTTATTTTATTTTCGAGAACTGTAATTACGTCTGGCACCTACAACAGAAAAGAGAACTCTGATTTCTCATAACAAAAATATATCATTAAATTTTAGGAGAAATCATGGTACAAGTTAGGACTTAAGGTGCTTGCCTCCTAGGAGCCACATTTTGTCTTTATTATTCCCGCATCCTGGCTTTGGGGTATTTAGGCCTGTTGCTTTTTGTGTGCCTGTGACTGTGCCTGCCCCAGGGTTTTGGCATTTCTTCCCTTTAGACCAGAGAATGGAAGGTCTAAAGCTTCTCCTAGAGGAGAAAACTCTAGTAGAACCACGTGGCCACTTGAGGCAGTCATAATAAAGTTTGTTGGAATGGAGGTAGATTTTATTTTTCCCTCTCTTCTACCCCCACTATGTCTGAGCTGTAGCTTGACTGCAGCAAATGGGTAATCCTAAGCCAGCAGGGCTGCTGTGTCAGTCTCTCGTCAGGGCTTTATAAACGATGTGTCTGCTTCCCTCCTGGATGCATCACATATGCTTTTGTGCAGGTTGTACACCACAAGGAATTTGGGGACACTATCCACATAAACTATGATTTGACTTGACCATAACATAAAAAATGTGCCCTAGACCTCTGCAGTGTGTAAATCACAGCTGTCCTTTAGAACTCACTGCGTGCCATGTTCCAGAAACTATCTCCCACTGCAGGCTCACTCAAGCTGTGCTCACTCGCTCCCCTTACTCCATAATTCAGTTTTTTCTTTCACTGAAGTCCCAGCTTTTTAAGATAATCCAATGATGAATTCTAAACCTAAGCAGAGGCTTTGGGAAGGACTTACTTACTTAGTATTATCTAAGCTATTGCATCTCATTCATGAATATTGGTCATTGTGAGTTGTCGTGTTGACTGAGAAGAGGTGTGAGGTTGTCGGTGCTTCCATCTAGCTGGGCTCCCCCTGCCTTCCCTGGCAGTGATAGAACTGCCTTTGGTGGCTCAAGGAGTACCCTCTTCAAGGACTCGCTGAGGTGTTCCGAAGGTTACTCTTTCCTCCCATCCTCATCTGAATCTGGTCAGAAGAGATGAAATCTCTACGTCCCTCCTTGATGCATCGTATTTTTTTTTTGCTTTCTCACTTTTCCCTTGGTTTGGAGGATGGCTTGGGGATTTGCTGAGTGAATGTAGGGTATTTTCATTTGCCTCCATGGGCACTGAAGCTCTGAAAACACACTCATAGAGGCCTTGGGCCTCAAGGTCTGAATGGACCCACGTGTCAGTTGTCTTGGGCCAGCACAGGCCCGTCCTAGCATTTCAGACTTAGCTACCCTCTTGAGCCCTGCTGACCAGCCCGTGCCTCCAAGCCCTCGTATATCTGTGCCAGCTGGTGCCTAGAGCCTGGAGGGTGGCTGAAGATGATTGAGGGAGGTGATAAGGTGCAGATAAAGTGGATGCAGTTTGGCCCTCTGACTTTGAGCTGTTTCTTCCCTATCATCCCCTTTCTCGGGCACGGAGAAAAGTAGAAATTCTATGTAAAGTATGTTGCATCCTGTAGGGCCCTTTCTGGTAGAGTCAGAGTTTTAGCAGTTCATTGTGACCTCAGAATGGGGGCGGGGGGCGGGGAGCAAGCGGATCTCTAACTGGGTATCATCTTGGCAGTAGAAGCACCCAGTTGGGGCCAACTGACAGCCGTTCTCATCCTTTTAGGAGTCGCCTTCCCAAGTCTCCCTTACCATGGAGGCTTTCTAACCGTCTTCACCTGGTTTTCCCAGTGCTCTGATTAAGAGCGAGGTCTGGGACCACCCCTGGTTCCTCGTGTCTGGGCCAGAGGAAGCACTTGAGCTGACCCATACTTTATGGGGTGATGGGGCTGCTGTGTCGTGGCAGGAGAGAGCTGGATAGGGAGTGACTCCACAGTTCAGTCGTGTCCAGTTTGTACTCTGTGTCCTCCTAGCACTTCCCACAGTTGGCATTGCTGCACGTCAGTAAGGCAGCGTGAAAGGGGACCCGGCAGGTGGTTGCTAGGTTACGAGGAGCTCCTCTGTGTGAGGAATGGAGGGAAAAGTGCTTGGCGGGGAAGCCCTAGGGCTGTTTGGTAGTTCTTTCATTTCTTCAGCAGGCTTACCTCCTGCTGGAGCCTCCCAGTGGCACCTGGTTACCCTAAGTGATGAATTCCCTGCTTGGATGTGATAAGAAAATTTGAGTAGATCCAAAGAACCCCCAGGGATTTTGGAATCTTATTCTCCACTGTTTCTGTCTCTTTAATTCTGTTAGAGAGGGGAGTTTCCTTTTTTTTTCTTTTTCTTCTTTTTCTACCTTTTCCTTGTGTCCCTAGCCCCCTCCTCTCTCCACATTCCCCACTCCCACCGACCCAGTAGCTTAAAACATGATCATCTTGAAGGTCTGAGTTTAACTGTTTTGTATAGTCATGAGATCCTTTTCTGTAATCAAATATAATTGTTTCTCTTTCACTATATCTGAACAAGACCACTTCTTCCAGACTGGAAAGCAGAAACCTCCAAGCAGCTGCACCTTCCTCTTGCTCTTAAGGTAGTGACTTTGGTTAGTAGTGTATATAGCTCTGGAATTTTCCTCCGCGTACCTAGCATACCTTACCCTAGATAAAAACCAACTTTTTTTTTTTAGACAGAGGAAATAGCCCTATAGGCAAAATTGTTCAGCAGAGTTTATCTTCTGGGCTGCTTACTGCCCCCCATTTAGTTTTTGCCATATTTTTACTGCCTTTAAAGTGTATTTACTCTGTGTCTAATTTCTTAGACCTGTGTCAGGTAGCTGCTTAGAACATTTGATAAAAATAATTGTACTAAAATGTGAATACATGGTAATAGCTCAGTGTGTTATCCTTCCCAGACAGCATTCCAATAGGAGACTCCAAGTTACACAGCCCCTAAGGCCCTCCAGGGAGGGGAGCCTGGTCCACGCTCTGGTCTGATTAGCAGCATGACCTTGGACTTTCCACCTTCTCTCTGTGGGTTCTGAGGCAGGAGATAGGTGGGCCCCAGGCTGAGCAGCTGGAGTTTGTCCCCTTCTAGGGAGACAGGAGGGAGGAGAAGCTGAGCCCTGCCCAGATAAGGGATAAAGAGACCCATATTCCTCATCCTCGAAGTCAAGGAGACCTTCCCCACTACGCAGGCGCAGAAAGGATCCTCGGAGGTGAAAAAGGGAGGGGGCACCACACCATAGTAGGTGATGTCAACCTACCCATATAGGTCTCTTTGCTAGAATCCATCTTGGCTAGGAGATGTGCGCACGCACACACAGGGGAAGACCCTGAGATAAACCAAATACAGACTCAGAACCAGGCGAAGCTAGATGATTGGCCAAAGGAAACCTGGAAGAAATGCCCCCATAAAAGTGATTCAAACTACCATGAGGGCATGACTCTTCCTCTGAGTCTGCCTGTATGTATCCTTTTTCCTCCTAATAAACACTTATTTCACTACTTTATTTCTATCTCTTTGTGGGAATTCATTTCTACAAAGCTGATGGGCCAGGGCCTTGTCACTGGCCACTGTCCCTGATGGTCTAGTGGCTAGGATTCAGCACTCCCCCTGCCGCCACCTGATTTCAGTCTCTGGCCAGGGAACCAAAATCCTGCTTCAAGCCACCGCAGGCCAAGACCATTCGAGATCGATTCCATCTTCCCCACAACTAGAAAACCAGGGGATGGGCTAATGTCCCTTCTGGTTTAAGACTTCTAGGATCCCCTCTGCCTGGGATAAGCTGGAACAGAAGGGTTTTTGCAAGTGGTAAGGGGTTCTTGATTAATCTATCACTCTTGATCATAAAATTGCCCCACCAATTGGAACAAGGGTGGCATTTTATGTTGTGTCTCAGACATTGAGACCAAGGATGTGGCAGATAATAAGTGCCCACCCATCATACTACCTCAAAAGATTGGAGATTTACCCCCAACACTCCTACATTTGCTTTCACTTTAGCAATGCCTCTTGAACCTATGAAACCTACTTTCATTTTCACTCTCTATCATTCCTTTCATTTTTTTCCTGGGCCTACTTCTTTAACCTTTGGGAGTTGCCCTCCCCCACCCCATACTCGCTAAACTATAAATTTATAGTATTTCCTTTCTTCTTCCTCTTAATACCTATCTTCCTTTTAGACTGAAGATTCAAGTTCTTTCTAGATTTTCACACACAGCCTTACAGTTATAGTAATAGAGTCTCTTTTCTGAGAGTGGTTTAAAAGTATATTTTTTAGAGGAGGAGGTGATTAGCTACAGCAGAGCTGGGTGGTTTGTATTTTTTTTTTTTTTAAGAAGAAATGTTTATTACGGTTTTGTGATTTTTCTTTTAGAAGAAATGTTTATTATAGATTTTTTTCATTTTAAAATGAACTGTCCTTAAGAAAGACAAATTGAAAAATAAATATAGCAATAGCAAAGTAGAGAAGACATTGGGAAGCCTGTTTTTTCAAATTAAGCAAGGTGTAGGCAAGGCCAGGCTGTGAACAGCACGGTGCCCTTGGACAAAGCCCGCTCTCCAGGCTCTGCAGTTAGCAAGTGTCAGGACTGAATGCAGCCTTTTGTTCCCGTGAGCTCCCTAGTGAACGAATATCCTTTCTTTTGTCGTCAGCCCTGGTCGACTCTTGCTGGAACCACTTGGCGAGCGTTTCTAAGATGATTTGCGGTTTCTGAGCTTGCTTTGTGGGTTAGGAGAAGGGATGGGACTGGAGCGGTATCTCGAGAGGCGACCAGCGCCCTTGGACTTCTCCTTCCTCTGGGGTGCACACCGGCAGCTCAGGAGCCCAGAGCCACCTGGAGATCGGTCCTCATGGGGTTAACACTCCGAAAATGCTTTCTAAGAGGGTCTTACAGACTTGACAGACTGCCCAAGGCTCAGATCTCAGCAAGGCCGTTTCCTGCAGTCGGCCGGGGCTACATGAGGTCACCCAGCAGATTAAAAGAGGAGTCATTATGCGAATTCCAGCGCCCCCCCCCCCCCACCTTTGTGCTCAAGATGGCTGCAGCCATGGTCACGGTTAAATAGCCGTCTTTGAGGAGAGTCTTTTTCTTCCAGCGGGGAAAACAGGCCAGTCTGCTCTGAATTAGCCAGCTCACAAAGCCATGAAAGGGACTTACCAAAACAATGGTGCGCTGTGCATTCCATGAGATTTTAACGAGTTACATGAAGCAGATAATGGCCCGATGGCTGGCTCTGCAGGTTTTTGCCTGAGCTTGCACACCCAGAGAGCCAGCACCGCCCCCTGTGGATGAGAAGGCCAAACACCGCCCGCCATGAGTGGGGAGCAGCTTTGGGGCTCATCCTGTGAGCAACGAAGACAGCTCCCATCCAGCTCCTCCCACCCCACCCCAAAAAGGTCTCTGCAGATATTCTTGGGAGTCTTAATGTTACTGCATTTGTAAAAGATTGCTGAGGCAGGGTGAGAAGGCAGAAAAATAGGGATGGAGGACAGGGCTTCATTCAATGGAATCCTATCCTGCAGGTCTGTGAAAATACGGCCATTTATTCAAAGTAAAACCTCATCATGAAAACGTACGTCCATTTTGAAATCTGTATGTAAATGCTGATGGTGACATTATTTGTCATTGACAAAAACTGGAAACAGCTCCAGTGTCCTTGGACTGGTGAGCAGATAAACTGCAGACCCACACAACAACATCCTCTTCAGCCATAAAAAGGAATTGGACTGTTGGATGCAGATAAAACCTTATAGTACAGACAACAAATCAGTGGTTGAAAGGAGTAGAGAGAGAGGTCAGCTGCAAAAGGAAACGAGGGGACTTTGGGGCAATGATTGGAATACCTTGATTGGGGTCGTTTCAAAGCTCACAGAACTGTACAGAAAAGGGTGACTTTTACTGTTGGCAGATTATACCTCAGCTGAGTCTGACTTTAAAACAAGCAAGCTAGGGCTTCCCTGGTGGCTCAGTGGTTGGGAGTCCGCCTGCCGATGCAGGGGACATGGGTTCGTGCCCCGGTCTGGGAGGACCCCACATGCCGCGGAGCAGCTGGGCCCGTGAGCCATGGCCGCTGAGCCTGCGCATCCGGAGCCTGTGCTCCGCAACGGGAGAGGCCACAGCAGTGAGAGGCCCGCGTACTGCAAAAATAAAATAAAATAAATTTAAAAAGCAAGCGAAATGCTTATCATATTTTAGCCCTTAAGTGCTGCCACCTCACTAGGGGAAATTTTTGGTTTTGAGATGGGCCACATCAGACTGCCGATCAGATGGAGAAAGTGCTGAGCTTGTGGATATTTTACTGCCTTTGTTCATTCAGCAGATAGTTTTGGGCAGATTCTATGTGTTAGTAATTGTTCAGTCAAGTCAGGCTGGGTAGGAGGAAAGTGTCATCAACAGCCTAACCTAAGATAGTGGCAGTGGGAATGGAAAGTCAGGGCAGGTGCTGGAGGCTTTTTAGAGATAGAATTAAGAGCTGTTTTATAAGGTGTGTTGACAGTTCCTGGCAGGACTTAAATGGAGGTGGTGACAGAGAGGAAGCCACGGGCAATTCCAGAGTTCACACAATGCCTGGCATCTTGCCAAAAGCCAGTAAGGATTTTAGGGGAGGAAAGGAGATTTCCAGTTGGAGACCTTGTTACCACAATGACATTAAGTTAATTCATGAGTAGCTGGGGATATCATTAGCCTGGGGGAGGGGTGTAGGGTGGGCAGTTGGCAAACTATAGCCTGGGACTAAATGTGGCCTGCTGTCTATTGTAGGCCCACAAGCTGAAAATGGATATTATGTTTTTAAGTGGGTTTTTTAAAAATCAAAAGAAGAATGTGAAAGTTGTAAAATTCAAATTTCAATGTGCGTAAAGTTTTATTGAGACACAGCCACATCCATTCATTGATGTATTGCCACCTTCTGACTATAATGATGGAGTTGAGTAGCTGTGACAGAAGAGGTGGCAGAGCCTGAACTACTTACTGTCTGTCCCCTTACAGAAAAGGTTTGTAGGCCCCTGCTCTAAACTGAATGCACGTACACTGTCCTTGTTTTTCCTCTGAACAATATGTAGTAGGCTTTCCACAAAAAAATCCCATCTTTCCATGCTACCTCTTCCATGATGCAGCCATGGGTCATCGACATCACCTTGACCTTGCCTGATGACACAGCAATGAGTCCTTGTGCAAGTTGTATGATCTTGCACAATCACAGAGACAGTGCTGTTGCAACACTGCATGATCTGGACACACCTCAGCATCCCATCAGGTAGACCCGTCTGCTCTGAGCAGCAGCATCTCTCCTGTCGCGTTAGCATCTTCAGCTCTTCTGGGTGAACAGGTGTGCGGAAATAGCTTGAGTCCTGACTGCTCTTGCCTGGGGCTTGTCTGGATAACTCCTCAGGCCAGATATTGCTCTGCCAGTACAGCCTGAGAGGTGTTTTCTCAGTGTCCCAAGTCAGAAGTGAATTCCCCCATGGCTTCTGAACTTGATGGTTTGAATCAAGGTCAGACCCTGGAGCTGCCCTCGGGAGGTGCTTGAGGGAGCCCGGTGTGGCCTGTGAGTGGAATGACGGCAGGTTCACGTTCATGTTCTGTGCTGCAGCTTTCATCCTTGGCTGAAGGAAGAGGACTCCTCTGAGATCCCAAATAGTAGGAGAATTGGTGAAGAGACTGGAGAACTAACATGTAAGCAGGGATTGAAGCTATGGCCTCTGACCAGGCTCAGCTTTATAACTGGACTTCGCAGCCATCCTCTTGTGGCCTCTTCACCTCTAAGTTCATCTCCTGCCATCCACATTGCTCACAAACTTTTCCATATGCTGGTTTTTCCTGCTGCCGCCAGGTCTTTGCCTTTCCCTCAAGCCTGGAAGTTTCTTTTGAGGTAGAACAGCTGAGTGGTTTGAAGAGGGTGCTTGGATGCTGTCATGGGTTGAGCTGTGTTCCCCAAAAGATGTGTTGACGTCCTATAACCCCCAGTACCTGTGAATGTGACCGTATTTGGAAATAAGGTCTTTGCACATGTGATCAAATTAAGACGAGGTCATGCTGGGTTAGGGTAGGCCTAATCCAATGACTGGTGTCTTATAAGAAGAGAGGAATTTGGACACACAGGGAGCATGCCATGTGTTGACAGCGATTGGGGTTGATGTGTGCACAGGCCTAGGTACACTGAGGATTGCCAGTGTTCGCCACCACAAGCTAGGAAGGGGCAAGGAGAAGGGTCCCACCTTAGAGCCTTCGGAGAGAGTGTGGCCCTGCGACACCTTGATTTTGGACTCGTAGCCTCCCGAGCTGTGAGAGAATATGTTTCTATTTTAAAGCCATCCAGTTTGTGGTAATTTGTTACAGCAGCCCTAGGAGACTAATACAGAGGCACAGCCCCATCTTGGCCATTTCTTGGTTGTGTGACTTTGGGCAAGTTTCTGAAATTCTCTGGAGCTCAATTTCCTTAACAGTAAATGGGAGAATGTAGAGCTTAAGTGAGTTAATGCACAAAGTTGTTAGCACAGTGCCTGATAGGTAGATGGCACCCAGGAAATGCTGGTTTTGTAGCTGTCACCCTAGTTCTCAGGTGACTGGTGCATCCCCACTCAGATTTCACTGCCTCAGAGGGACCTTCCCCGACCGCCCCCCTGCTAAAAGCAGCCTCCGCAGTCACTATCTCATTACTCTGAGTATTATCCTCACAGCACTTGTGCCAAATTCTATTTGTTTAGTTAAATACAACAATAACCAACTCCTCATTAGAATGTGAGTTCTGAGGGCAAGGACCCTTTCTTGTCCTCTTAATAAATATTTAGTAACTGACTGGCTGACTGATGACCATATACAGCCAGATGGGAAGGGCATTGAAATCCAGGGGAGAGGGAATGAGCTTGTTCCAAAGATCTTTAAGTTTCCTAAAGTAAGTCACACGCAGACCTCTAAACATTTTCCAGAAATTCTTCAGTGATTTTATTTCATGACAGCAAGGAAGTTCCCACCCCTAACCTCACTCTATCTTCTCTTGCCAACCTGGTATAGGGTAAAAACTAGGATCACTGTTGTCATCTTAAATACTCACACATGTAGGCAAAGGTATACACTTTTTTTTTTTTTTTTGAGGCTCAGCGGCCATGGCTCACGGGCCCAGCCGCTCCGCGGCATGTAGGATCTTCCCGGACCGGGGCACGAACCCGTGTCCCCTGCATCAGCAGGCCGACTTTCAACCACTGTGCCACCAGGGAAGCCCAGAGGTATATACACTTTTAAAAAGTGGTTCTGGCAACCTCTACGACTCCGATCTCTCAATCCTCAGCTCAGGGATCTTGTTATCAGCTATGAGGTCCCAGTAACTCATCAACCCGCAAATGAGAGGCCAGGCTCTTCAGCGTTGGAATCGTTTGCTGTTAAGCTCTGCCCTCTAGCGGTAGTTGCATGACACAACAGCACAGCGTTTGGCTGTGAGACAGTTTCTGTGTGTTCTGGGAGCTTTTAATATTAGATGTAATAGTGTGCCATAGCATTATATTTACAACCTCAGAACTAAGGTCTGTGTTTAAATTATGTAAGCAGGCAAGTCATTTTCATTAGCTCCATATAAGACAGATTAAAATTGTCAAGGCATTTTATTATTAGAATTAATTGTCTAACGTCTTGGACTAACAGATCTAAGATGCTGCGATACTGTATGTAGATTTTGAGGGAGGGTTGGCATCGATCTGAAGTGTCACATGTCATTACCAGGAAGTTTTCTTGGAAAAAATTATATTTGAATTGTGACTTGACAGCTGAAAAAAATGGTGACTTGACAGGAAGGAAGCTGGTATTAGGTGAGGCAGAAGACAGATATCAACATGTTAGAGACTGATGGGGAGACCCCAGCCTGCGGGAAAGTGTGTGCCCAGGCTGACTGTGGCAGGAGAGAACAGCAGGCGGAGTCTTCTGGGAAGAGTAGGGACTCTCATATTTATTGAATGGGAAGGGTGAGGAAACTTCAAGTGTTCCTAGGAAATTCTGAGATGGTCAAACTGTTAAAGAGAGCAAGAATGCTGAGCTGGGGAACAATTTGATGGATTGCCAAAAATTGTGTATAACTACATATTGCTTTGCAACTTCCTTTTTTCATTGGACGTCATTCCCTGTTAAACATGTGGGTCTACCTCCTTCTTTTTTGTGTGTGGTGTGTGCGCCTCTCATTGTTGTGGCCTCTCCCGTCGCGGAGCACAGGCTCTGGACGCGCAGGCTCAGCGGCCACGGCTCACGGGCCCAGCCGCTCCGCTGCATGTGGGATCTTCCCGGACCGGGGCACGAACCCGTGTCCCCTGCATCGGCAGGCGGACTCTCAACCACTGTGCCACCAGGGAAGCCCTACCTCCATGTTTTGAATGGTTATCCAGTATCCCATTGTATGAAATGCAATTATATTTAACCAATTTCCTACTGACATTTGAGTTCTTGTTAAAAACAGTTTTGCAGTTATTTAACAAATATAGTCATATTTGTTATATATGGCATAGTCATTTAACAAATGTTTATTGAGTATCTGCCATCTGCTGGTCACTGTTCGAGGGCCTGAGGATACAGCAGTGAACAAAACAATGTCCCTGCCTCTATGGATCTTATATTATGGGGTGGAAGAGTGAGAAGACAAAGAAGACAACCGAGTACACCATGTTCGGTAGAAATAAGTGCTCAGCTGAAAAAAATTCATCAGGGGAAGGAACTACAAAATGTTGGAGTTAAGGGGACATTGAATTTAAGTAGGGTGGCCAGGGAAGGCCTCACCCACCCAGAGGGCGACTTTGTAGTGGAGGGGCAAGTCAAGAGTGGTGTCTAGGGAATTCCCTGGCGGTCCAATGGTTAGGACTGTACACTCTCACTGCCAATGGCCCGGGTTCAGTCCCTGGTTGGGGAGCTAAGATCCCGCAAGTCTCGTGGCCAAAAAAAAGGAAAAAAAGAAAAAAAGAGTGGTGTCTGATGGGGGGAGGATGTAGCATGGGCAAGGCCATGAAAGCTAGAGCTCCCCTCTTCCACTCAGGAACAGCTGTGAGGCCAGTGGGGCCAGAGGGGGTGGCCTTGAGGGAGAGTGGTGAAAGCTGATGTGAGAGAATGAGGAAGGGGGATGAGGCAGGTTGCACAGGGCCTGGATGTCCCAGTAAAGATGTTAACTTTTACAGAGTGAGATGGGGAGCCATCTCAGGATCACTTTGGCCTGTATGTTGCTGGCAGACTATGAGGGACAAGGGTAGGAGCAGGGAGATCAGATGGGAGGCCGTGGTGACTGTCCAGGTGAGAGATGGTGATGATTTGGATCTGTGATGGCAGAAGGGGTGGTGAAGAAGGGGGATTCTTTGACATATAATATGAAGGCAGAGCCTCAGGATTCCCTGAGGGGTTGGATGTGGGTGGGAGAAAAGAGGTGTGAAGCTCAGTACTGGAAGAATGGCATTGCCTCACTGAGAAGGCTTGGTGTGCATTTGTGCGAGAATTTCTGTAAGATAAACACGTATGAGTAGAATGATTGAATGTTGGGTAATAAGTCAAAATTAACGTCCTGGCAATTAAGGAGTTTTGTTTTATTTTTCACATTTCTCTCTGTTTCCAAATTTCCTCTGATAATCATTAGTGCTTTTATGATAGTTACTTATAAAAATAGATGCTTCTCTATTTATATACCTTAGTCTACTCCATAGATTTGATGCTGAAAACCTATGGCTTAATCAAAATTATGTCAAACAGGTAGGTTAGATATATGAGAGCCTAAGTTCTTAAACCCTTTGGTCTCAAGACCCCTTTTCAACTGCTACAAATTATTGAGGAACCCAAAGAGCTTTCGTTATGTGGGTTTTAGCTATTGGTTTATTGTATGAGAAATTAAAATGTAGGAATTTTTAATGTTTATTTAATTCATTTAAAATAAGAATATTAAACCCATTATGTGATTATAAATAGAATATTTTATAAAAAATAATCATTTTCCAAAACAAAATTTAGTGAGAAGAATGGCATTGGTTTACATTTTTGCAAATTTCTTTAGTGTCTAGTCTAATAGAACAAGATTGACTCTCATATCTGCTTTAGCCTTCAGTCTGTTGTGTTACACCATTTTGGTTGAAGTCTAAAGAAAATCTGGTCTTGCACAGATAATGTAATTCAAAAAGGGAGGAATAGTCTTTTTTTTATTGAGGTATGATTGACATAACATTATATTAGTTTCAGGTGTACGATGTAATGATTTGATATTTGTATATATTGCAAAGTGATCACAATAAGACCAGTTAACATCCGTCCCCATACATAGTTATAAAAAATTTTTTTTCTGATGAGAACTTTCAAGATTCACTTTGCTAGCTACTTTCAAATATGCAATATAGTATTATTATTTTTTATTTATTATTATTATTATTATTTTGCGGTATGCGGGCCTCTCACTGCTGTGGCCTCTCCCGTTGCGGAGCACAGGCTCATGGACGCGCAGGCTCAGCGGCCATGGCTCACGGGCGCAGCCGCTCCGCAGCATGTGGGATCTTCCCGGACCGGGGCACGAACCCGCGTCCCCTCCATCGGCAGACGGACCCTCAACCACTGCGCCACCAGGGAAGCCCGCAATATAGTATTATTAACTATAGTCACCATGCTGTATATTACATCCCCAGCACTTATTCACTTTATAACTGGAAATTTGTACCTTTTGATCCCCTTCACCCATTTTGCCCACTCCTCATCCCCTAGGACTAGTATTTTAATAGCCTTTTCAGATCATTAGAGATATTCTTCTTTGTTATTATACTAAAACTTGAAAAGTTGTAGTTCCATAAAGATTAATTGCAGTGTGGAATCGGAAATCATATCAATGAACTTTTTTTTTTTTAACTCTATTCCCTTAAAATCCATCGGTCTATCTGGCAATGTGAATGGATCTTACCCATGCATGATTTTGTACCACGGTGCATTGGTCGTTTGAAAAATACTGCTTTGCTGAGATATGCAGATCTTCCAAATGTTAACATATTTCACTATACAATACCAAAAACTCACATTCGTTATTATCGTCACTCATGAAAAAAATCATTAAAGTATTTACCACTCATGGTGGTAAATACACGTTTCTCAAAATTCTCATTTTCAGTTGAAAGCTCAAGTTTTAGCATTGGCAACAAACACTGTCAGTTGTTTTCCTTGAAGTGACAGGCTCGCTTTGTTCATTTTTTAGAAAATGTCTGCCAAATAAATACTCGTGTCTGAATAACCATTGTTTGTCAGACATTCTTTGAAGTAAAAATGGCATTTCATGAAAAAGCAGCTAGTGCAGCCTACAACTTAATGGCACAATTGCTTTCCCTCAAGACAGCCACTGTGCTGGGTGTGCAGGAGAAGTGCTGTATGTCTGCTTCATGTCTCACCACACAGAAATTTCGAGACATGCACTCAAGGGCCAGGATGTAATAAAGTGAATACAGTAGTCCCCCTGATCCGCAGCTTCAGTCACCCATAATCAACCATGGTCTGAAAATTCCAGATATGAACAATTCATAAGTTTTATTTTATGTGGTGGTACAATATTTTTTTACTCAAGTATAGTTGATGTACAATATTATATAACTTACAGGTGTCCAATATAGTGATTCACAATTTTTAAAAGTTATACTCCATAAATAGTTATTATAAAATATTGGCTATATTCCCTGTGTTGTACAATATATCTTTATAGCTTATTTTATATCTAATGGTTTGTACCTCTTAATCTCCTACCCCTATCTGGCCCCTTCCCCCTTCCCTCTCCCCACTGGTAACCACTGGTTTGTTCTCCATATCTGTGAGTCTACTTTACTGTCACATTCACTAGTTCGTTGTATTTTTTAGATTCCACATATATCATACAGTGTTTGTCTTTGTCTGACTTACTTCACTTAGCATAATGCCCTCCAGGTCCATCCATGTTGTTGCAAGTGGCAAAATGTCGTTCTTTTTTATGGCTGAGTAGTATTCCAGTGTGTGTGTGTGTGTGTGTGTGTGCGCGCGTGCATCTTCTTTTTCCATCCATCCGTTGATGGACACTTAGGTTGTTTCCACCTTGGCAATTGTAAGTCACGCGGCTATGAACATTGGGGTGCATATATCTTTTATAATAAGTGTTTTTTCTTTTTCGGACAATTTGTAAGTTTTAAATCGTGTGCCATTCTGAGTAGCCTGATGAAATTTCCTTCCTGCCTAACCCATGAATCATCCCTTTGTCCAGTGTATCCCATCCATTAGTCACTTGGTAGCCATCTTTTATCAGATTGACTCTCAGGGTATTGCAGTGCTTGTCCAAGTAACCCTTATTTTACTTAATTATGACCCCAAAGCACAAGAGTAATGATGTTGGCAATTCAGATATTCTCTTACTGTACCTAATTTATAAATTAAACTTCATCATATGTATGTATGTATAGGAAAAAGCATAGTATATATATATGGTTTGGTACTATCTGTGGTTTCAGGCACTGGGGGTCTTGAAACATACTGCCTGCAGATAAGGGGAGACTATTATAATTCTTACTGCTTCATCAAGGATTTCTTAAGTGGAACTGGCTATTTTTTAAAGAAATACATATTTTTAATATTTAAAAATAAATTAAAAAAACATGGTGGTCAAGAAATGCAGTGACTACTTATCCAGTTTGGTGCCTCCCCCTTGCTTGCTGCTACAGTCCCAGTAGTTTTACCCATGATTGCTTTTGCTCTATCAGCATAAATGTCAACCCAGTGAAAAAGGCAAAAAAATGTCTCCGTATTATTACGAAAATACTGTTAACCTCACAGACTCCCTGAAAGGCTCCCGTGGGCCCGCAGACCACACTGAGCACTGCCGTCCTAGAGGGTCTCCTGCTACTAAAGAGCTGTTATAAAGCTGCAGAAACACTAATACAAATAATCACTGTCTGTTTATCTAAATACGTATTTTTTTTCTCTAGCTAAGAAAAAACCCAGCTTGCTCAACAATAGCATTTACATTTAAAATAGTGATTATTAATAGAGAAGAGACATCAATTTTCATTTAAAAATAAGAAAAAATTGAGGGTCTATCCCAGAAATAAGGGTTCACAATTGTCTGCCTGTTCTTTATAATTGAGAGGATTGTAAAGCCTCAGTAAATACTAACTCTATTTCACGCGATCAAGTCCTTGATCATTATATACTGTAAAGAGCTGGGCCACAGCAGTTGCTGTTCTGCTCTAATTGCTTTATGTTAAAACCATGGAAGCCCAGAGCTTGGTGAGGTCAATGCCTGGTTTATGGCAAAGATGCTCAACTTGGATGTGTGAATGCAGGCAAGGGGTATCTTTCCTTGGGGCAGGCTGAACTCGAACATTCCCCTGATCCTTAAGCTTTTGTTAATCGCTGTGTATTTGCCCATTCTCTGCTCCCAGCATGGATTAGCTAGCTGACTCCATTCATCCTTTCTGTCAGTGAAGATAAGGATGTGTCAGACCCTGGGAACCAGAGCTTGCCACTTGGCCCTTCGAGTTCCAGCTCTCTCCAGATGGCATCTAACTGTTCCTTGAATGACCTCAGTGTCCAGGCTGTAAGAACCTGGTCTGAGAGGCTATTTCACATATTTATTAGCTCATGGATGAGAACTTACTACATAAAGCCCCCATTCACACTCTCAAAAGAGCTTTTTGTACAGAAGAAATGATAAAGCTGATGGACTGTTTCCTGTGGCCACCAGTCTCCAATTGGATCCTTATTTTTCAGAGGCCCAGGTGGGTGCTTTTTGAAAGGAGCTGTGTGGTCCAGTTGTGTCCATCGTGGTCCAGTCTCCACCTCTCTGTCTTCCCATGGTCTTTACTAGCAGGAGCCTAAGCAGAACAGTGCCGTATCCTCTTCTCTCCCAGTTTGCAGAGCATTCTGTGGTTGCTCACTCAGAGCAGGTGGTGGGAGTTGGGAATTACTGTGTCTTGGGAGCCTCTTCCCGTTTGGGAACCTGGGTAGGTCACAGTTTAAAAGAGTAAAGTGCTTCTAAGTGATGAAGTGGGAACCAGCCCTAATCCAGCCACAGGGATGGCAAGGTGGGTTCACCAGTGAGGACAGCAACCCCCATGTGGCAATTCATGTCTCATGCTTCTGTGCTTCTTAACTATCTAGGGGGTGGTCCCCTAACTTTTTGCAAACATGATGAATAAGAAACCTGTCTCTACAAATATGCACACACACTTACTGTGCATCTTCTAAGGTGTTTGTGGATCGAGATTGAGAATCCCTGTGCTATCTTCAAATGTTCTGGCATTGTACTGGGCATTGGAGTGAAGATGATGACTGAGGCCTGGGTCCTGAGGCCACCAGACAAGGACACATCATTTTAATTAGTGCTTCAGTAGCTGGATGCTGGAAGACAGGTTTGGGGCTGGGGCTCCTCACTGGGATGAATAGAAGAGCAATGGGTGAAGGATGCCCCATAGGGCCACACAGGCTGAGAACCAGGGATCCGTGGCTCCTTCCAGGCCGTGCCCATCTAAGGACTACATAGGGAACAAATTTGGGAAGATGTAAATATAATTTGGAAGTGACGCAAATTTCCTTTCTTTTGATCTAGGAGTCATGAGAGTTGTCCTCCCAGGTAATCCATCGTACCTGGTAAAGTTCTCCTTTGTAAGGGAATGTCTGAGCCTTTGCCTCTGAGTCAGGTCCTCTGGCTTTCTACAAAACAGAATAGCCTTTGGAAATGTTCTCCAGGAACATAAGATGCTGCTGTTGTCTGTATAAGCAGGATTGAGAGAGCCATGTATTAGTAGTTTCCCGTAGCCTGGGCGGGATGCTGGTTGTGGGAGCAAAACTTACACCTATACTCAGTGGCACAGAACATTCTAACTCTATGAATCCCTCTCCCTTTTCCTACAGGCAAATTCATGTCTGCTTTATCCTTGAGAACTCAAGACAACTCAGTTCTATAATGGAGTGTCCTTGGAGTAGGCTGTGAAACACTATTAATATCCACCCACCCCAGCAACATGAGTGTATCACCCTGTTATTAATGGGCATGTATCATACGTGTTTTCGTGTAGCATCAGTTTATGATGGCTCCTTTTTAGCATTTCCAGATTTAGGGATTGTGTCTTATACAGGTGAACTCTAGCAGAGCCCAACACAGTGTGTTATATTTCACTCTCAAGTGTTTACCTAATCTCACAATGATAAGGTGAACCTGTAAACTCTCAAACTGATGATGCGAGCTAGGAAATTTATCACTGGGAAGGGCAGGGGTGGAGTGGCCTGGGTCGATGACTGTTCTCAGGAAGGAAAACACGTCTGGACTCTCAGCCCTTGCATCTGCTTCTCTCAGCATGTTGACTGCATTCTCTCAGATCAACTTCTCCATGTAGTTGGGGGCACATGGCTGTTGGCTATTCTAAGCTTATAATCTTAAAGCTTATGGTCCAAAGGGAAAAGGGGACCTCTGGTTTGAAAAATCCCAAGGAAGGACTCTGATTGGTCTAACTTAGGTCACATGGCCACTCCTGGACCATTAGGTGTTCAGTATTCTGATTGGATTTCACAACCATTACAAGCATGAATACACATGCCCTGGGGTAAAGGTTTTAAATGTAATAACCACTATCTGCTATTTACATCATGTTTCCCCCTAAATTTTTAGGATGAGAATCTATTAGGCTATATTTCTAATTGTCTCTGTCTACTCAGGGTACATATATAAAATGCTGGCAAATGTTGGCATATGCATGCTAGGTTTTACAGAGATATTTTGGTTTTGATCTTTTCAAGTCATATACTCACCTTTCTCTAGCTTATCTCCCTCCTGGTTTATTTATATGCTGGATATCCATTGCCTCCCAGTTTAATTGGGAGGCAGATTCCCAGATTCCCCTACTGTTACAGAGAAATTATAGGTGGGAGGTGAGGTGAGGAGGTGGTGCAGGGAGGCTGTGAATTCCCCTGTGCTTTATAGTTTGACTTTGGAAAAATTCCTGCATCTGTTGTCACAAGTGGCCTAACCCTGGGGCAGGTGTGTTGATCCTCAAGAATGATCCAGGTGAGTGCTTGCTGCTGTTCCTGGTAACTCTCCCTTCCTTCCCCGGCCTTCACACTCCTCTGGGTGTACATGTAAGGCCAGGGATTGTACTGTCCTTTGAGCCACTGACAGAAGGAACCTATTACCCGCATGAATGCTGACTGCCTGGATGTCACTTCTGAGGTGGCATTGGGCTTAGCAGCTGACTGCCTTAGGAAGTGAAGAAAGGAGCTGGTAATCAGTACAGTCCTTCCCGTGCAGCTCACCCTCTGATTTGGCCTTTTCCTGTGGAGAAGTGGGCCCAGCTGACATCTCCATATACGACAAAGACAGTCTGTCCCTTAGCCCTCCATTTATCAGCTGTGTGATGGGGCTTTGCTGCCTCCTGGCTTTTCTCAGATTCTGGCCTCAATATCCATCTGTACATGCCCTGCCCGTTCCCATCAGTAATGATGAGAACTTCTGCCCGGGGATATTTCAGAGGAGAACAGCTGTCTATGTTGCCAAAAATATCTGTCACTTGGTCGGAGGGAGAGGCTTGTTGCAGCAGCTATAATTCTGCCTGCTGGATTTGCACAAGATAAGGTACTCTAGGCAACCAGGTGGTATCCATGCTTCCATGATCACATGCGATAGAGCCAGCCATTCTGATTCATAGTCGTTTTAATTATTAACTCTAAGAACTGTTTTGATCTCATATGTGAAATGGAGATAATAATACATGTCTCCTAGCTGAGTATTAAATAGACACTATGGTAAAAGTCCTCTGTATAAATGCTGGCTCTTGGGGACCTTGCACGTGGGGTGGTGAAGGCTCCTTTGAGGAGCCCGGCTGAGAGCTGGAATGATGTCTGTGACTGCTGCAGTCTAATGGGAGGGACCGCATCCCTGGAGTCTGTGGTTGGGGAGGGGATGCTGAGGGTCTCACTAAGCGTTTACTAAGCGTTGCATGCAGACAGGCCCTTCCGCCAGCTGGGGGAAAGGCTTCTCCTCTGCTCGCAGGTGTTTAAAGCTACTCCAACAGCAGGAAGGAAAGTGGCACTGTTTGCCCCAAAGCTCTCTATCTCCTCCTCTTACTAGCCCCAGCCCTGCCAAGACTTGACTGTGTCCAAGGTGACTAAGGGAAGGGGGGCTATCTGTCTTTGCCCATGTCTGTGATGACCAGGGTATCCTCTGCCCTTCTCTCTCCACTAGAAAAAAGATCAAGTTAAGACCCTCAGAAGCTACATCTTTAGGAGCCACTGAAAGTCTTTCTGGATCAGTGGGGATTGTTAGGTCACGTGACTCTTGGGTAAACGCCATGGACCCCTCACCTCAATGAACAGTACTCATACAGCAGTTGGTATACAATTTCCAGTGGTTCATGGAAGCCCCATCCCACCAGAGGTTAAGAATTCCTGGCCTAGACTGATTGGTTCTCATAGCTCTTTGGGCAGAATGCATAATTATCTGGTATGTCCCTCAGATGATACCCATTATCAGTTTATGACCATGAAAAAATGATATTTTCCCACTGAAGCATTGTATTCAGGTGGCTGGAATTTGCTTGGAAACAGAGAAGAAGGGATTCATTAAGATCATTTCCTCTTTCACTTGGCCAGCTTTCAAGGCTGGAATGAGTCGAGGTAGTCCTGGCTCTACCTCTTACCTGGTGCCTACCCCGCCCTCTGTCCGAGGGTTCCTGCCTTCTCAGGCATCCCTCACAGTCTGCTTCATCCACTCAGAACTTTGGTACCCTTTCTGGGTGGCAGGTGGGTGTGTGGTGGCCTTGGAAGAATGCACTGTAACTCTGGCGATCCCTGCCATTAGGGGCTGGAGAGCAGGAGGTGCAGGCAGAAAGCAGAATCAGAGATGACACAGAGAAGGTAGATGGGCGAGGCAGGCACGTCCGAGGGCTATCCCAGGCTCAGTTCTAATTGTAGAAATGGTTGGCATCAGAGTACCCAGTAATATGGACTGGTGTAGTATGAAGGAGTCAGGCACATGGGAGGTGGCCCTTCTGGGGACTCTGGACATACGTGGAAGATCCAGTCCCAGGGCAAGAACCTGGAGAGCCAGGCAGGGGGCAGGGGGAAAGGTTGGAGGAGCATCAGGCAGGGTATCCAGGTGGGACATAGGCTGAAGCCCAGCTCTGCAGTCACTTGATGTGGGGACAGTGGGAAAGGAGGGGCCACGGGATCCCTAGTCAGACTAGCTGGGACAGTGGTGGGACACGGAGAGCTTGGTAGTTGCAGGTGGACCCAGGAGTCCCCTTGGGTGAGGGCCAAGTGGGCAGATGCTGTGGACGCACATGCTGCCTGTTAACTCCCCAAATGACAGAGAGTCTGCAGTAGAAAATCATCTTAGGTATCTGAGCAAGTGTGATTCAAACCAATTTTAATATGCAGTCTTAAAATCTGAAGGCTAAAAAATATTTTAAGGCTAAAGAAACCTCTTAAACTCCTCATTGTTCCCTGGCTTTCAAGGCTCAGGAGTCACCTCAGAGCCAGTTGGGGTCGGTCAGTGGCTCAGGGCGGTGCTGTCCACACTCTCCTTGCAGGATGTGGGTCCCATAGCCTGCCCTTTGGGTGAGATTTAGGGTGCAGCTGGGCATGTGCCCTGTAGGAGGAAGGGACCGGAGAAACAGGCTTTGTGGTCCCTTCCTTTGGAGGGGAAGCAGGGAAGGGAGGCTCACATTTGCTGAGTGCCTAGTCTCTGTGTTGCCAGGCTCTCTATGTGTTATCTCTGTTGATCCTCACAAAAACCCAGTAAGTTGGAGGAGGAAACTGGGGCTCAGAGAGGTTAAGAAATTTCCCAAGGTCACCCAGCTTGCTAGTGGTACAATGAAGACTTGGACCCAGCCT
Organism: Lipotes vexillifer; assembly: GCF_000442215.2. Classification (NCBI taxonomy): domain Eukaryota; kingdom Metazoa; phylum Chordata; class Mammalia; order Artiodactyla; family Lipotidae; genus Lipotes; species Lipotes vexillifer. The sequence goes on along the minus strand of NW_006796034.1, from coordinate 374,719 downwards.
GGCTCTCCCTCTACCCTGCCACTTCCCAGCAGCACTTGGTGTCTCACAGCTCAGTTTTGGCAGATGTCATTTTGAAGAAATGCTTGTGAGACGGGCGAGCCCGTGGCAGCCGAGATGGGAGCCCCCGCGGCTGGATCTGGTTGGTGAGCCTTTGCACATTCTGGCTTCGTGGATGCCCCTGAGGCCACCTCTGCGGCGCTCTGCATGGGAGGGGCCTCTGAGGGGCTTTTGCTGTCACTGTTAGCTGCTGGAAGGGGAAAGAGAAAAGCGTACAGCAAAGAAAGCCTAGGCGCTACGATGACAGGAGAACAAATGAGTGCTCTGGGTGTGTCGCCTGCACAGTGGGTGTAGAATGGAAGGAAGCTTGGGAGGTGGGTGGCGGATCATCTTGGATGAGTAAGACTCCCACGGGTGTAAGGCTGGCCTTCAGGAGACAAGGAATCCCCTGAAATTATATGTAAAACTTTGCAATATGTGCCTTTTGTTCTGAGAGGAGGGTCCGTGGTTTTCACAGACTCTCAAAGAAGGCTGAGGCCGCCAGAAAGTCTGAGTCTGCTGTTTGAGAGGCTGGAATTACGCCCTGTGCATGTTCTTTTAATTTGGCTGTAATGCTAAAAATAGAAAATTGAGCTTGCATAATATAGGATTTCTGGGGTGATGTCAGGAAATACGTGGCGGTGGTGGTGGAGGGATGTATGGGACGGGATTGTATGCAACAGCACGAGAAAGCAGTCAGGGCTGGATGCTCACCTAATTTTGCCTCATGTTATCAGTTACACAATTTTAATAGCCAGTTAGAGAAACAAATTTGTGGAGGGGGATGGAAGGCTCGGTAGGGAGCAATCTGTTTGTGAATACTGTCCTTGGTCTCTCTTTATGTGCTAAGCAGATCAGTACCGCTTCCGGATAGAGACCATTTAACAGCCATACTCTTTCATTCCCTGGAGGAATCTGGGGGAACCGTCAGAGCGAGAGGAGGGGCGTACAGCGAAGGCTCGTAAATGCACCCTCTGTGTTCGCCAGCGACACACAACCGGGCCCTAAGAGCTCAGCCGGCACTTCCTGCCCTCCTGCCGCTGCGTCCAGTTTGCATTCCCTTTTGCAGCAGGAAATAAATTGTGTTTGCATATAGGAAAATGTGTTGAACTGTCTTTGGCGGCTTGTGAAGCTGCTGAGTCTCGCGTGAGGAGGAGGTGACCTGTTTCCTGATGGCGTCCTCCTCCCTCAGTGGTTTCCCAGCCCTTCTCCTCGAGCCCTGTGGCTTTTATGGGAGGGCATGTGCTCAGATGCCCGACCTCCTCCCCTAACACCTCACCTCCTGGTTACTGTTATCAGAATCACGCAGACAAGCTGGTGGCAGGGAAGCAGGGCTGCTGATAAACGTGCCCCTTTCCAGCCCAGGGGTCCCCAGGCGGGACACTCTTCAGGGAGCAGGGCCTGCGGAAGGCGGCCTCGGATCCTTAGGATTGGGCCAGTCTGGGTTAATCTTCCTGCTTCTAGGGCACCAGGAGGAACGTCTTACTCCCTAACTCCTTAAAGCTGTCTTTGTTCACCGAGAGACAGATCACTGGGGTTTAGTGGGGGCAAAAAGCCAGGAAGGATGGATCTTTCTAGGGAGGTGAGGAGTCCCAGCAGTTGCCCCAAAGGTGGAGCTGTTTTGACTGTGTAGACTTGTGCTGATCTCTTGACGGATGATCCGAGCGTGTCCCCCGTGGGCAGAGACCAGCTGGGCCTTGTGGCCTTGGATCAGTGCCCTCCGATCAAAGCCTGCCGCCCACCTCGGGCAGTGTCACTGTCTGCAGGGCTGCTTGACGGTGACCGAGAGCACCTTGGTGTTGTTTAAGGCTTGATGCCTTGATTCTGGGCTGGCCCTGGGAAGGGGAGTGGAGGTGTGGGCAGCCTTATTTTCTCGGTTGCCCTGAAACAGGGAAAAGCAGGTACCTGGTAGGCACATCTTCCTCCTCAGAGACCTCGTCCCCACCCCATGCCGTGTTGGAGAGAGGGTCCACCTCACGGGGAGGCTGATCTTCTGGTGCGGACTGTGGCACTTTGGGAAAGGGATTCGGTATGCCTCTCGGCCCCTCCCAGCCCAAGGGCTGCTGCTGACAAGAAGCACTTGTCTGTGGAATATGACTGGCAGGCACCCCCTGTTTCCATGGTCACTAAATAGGGCAGGTTAGTATTAAGGCTGCCCAAGGCAAAAATGGCATTGATGGCAATGCTTGTGCGTGGGGCCTTCCTCTGGTCTGCTTTAACCCTATTCCCAGACAGGGTGGGCAACATTTGATGGGAGGTCATGAGGATTTTCTTCAAGGGTTCACCTGGCTGTGCAGCCTTGGCTTTTCTCACAGGTGTATTTCTTTGTTCAGAGGAGTGAGCCTCCCAGGAGGCCAGAGGGGGCGCTGGAGAGCACAGCGCTTTCCCAGAGCTCTGTGCTGCTTGGTCTGGGCCACCCCGCCTCCATCAGTCCCTGGGGTTGCATTAGAGATGCTGACCCCTGTCCCCAGAAGAGCATGGTGTTTAGAAAGCCCTGAATACAAACTTTGACTGGTCCTAGATCACATGTACCAAATCATCAGACAATGGCCACCTACCCCAGGTCACAACCCTTTTTCATGGGGCTGTGTCAGTAACCGGTTTAATTATACGACATTAAAAAAATATCATATTTGGTGATCAGATACCAGGTTCTGGCAAAAGCATAGGCTGGAGTTCCTGGTCCTTTGTCCGTCCTCTGCTGCGTGACACGCCGTTCTGGTCCTCTGTTTCTTTGTGACTAGAATAGAATCATCACTGTGGGGAGAATGGGTGGGGGAGAGTTGATCGGCGTGGATGGGAGACATCAAAAAGCGTAAGTCAGTGAAGGGCACTTTACGAATTCATGCAACTGTCATCTTTAGTGGCAATGACAACATGTTATTTTAGTCTCTCTCCTTGGCCATTTCAGGGGAAAATTGATTAAAACCTTGGAGTGCTGCTTTAGGAATTATTTTTTGTGTGGAACAAAAAAATAAAAAGTGCTTAGGAGACAGTTACCTAATAAGAGTAGCTCACTGTTTAATCCTGACAGAGCCATTTCTTCGTGCATTATGGAGACATTTTTTAGAGTAAACAGGGAAAGCCTCAGGTGACAAGAGCTGTGATTCTGCAGTGACCTGTCTTTTGTTTTGCTTTTACCCTGGCCCTGGAGCACTTGACTATGTAATTCTATGTAATTTACATGTCTGAGTTTTTTTAAGTATATTTTCTTTCAAGAATGCACTTCATTCAGTCTTTCTGTGGGTAGGATATCAGAATTCAGAGGCTTTGGCTGACTAATCTCACTGAATTTCTGTGCAGGATTTAAGGAGCTGCTTCCCTCCCTTTTTCTGAGCCGGGGATGCTAGCCTCTTGGGGAGTTTCTTCTTATTTACTTATTTATTGGCTGCGTTGGGTCTTCGCTGCTGCGCGGGGGCTTTCCTCTCCAGTTGCGGCGGTTGGGAGCTACTCTTTGTTGCCGTGCGCAGGCTTCTCATTGCGGTGGCTTCTCTTGTTGTGGAGCACAGGCTCTAGGCGCACGGGCTTCAGTAGTTGTGGCACGCGGGCTCAGTAGTTGTAGCTCTCAGGCTCTAGAGCACAGGCTCAGTAGTTGTGGCGCACGGGCTTAGCTACTCCATAGCATGTGGGATCTTCCTGGACCAGGGCTCGAACCCGTGTCCCCTGCATTGGCAGGCGGATTCTTAACCACTGCTCCACCAGGGAAGTCCCGGGAGTTTCTTATTCTGACAGAGCTTGTCACTTCCTGTCAAAGGGGAACAGCAGGTGCAAACTGGGCCCCTTACCTGGTGACTATTGGCCTGATTGAAGAGTCATCCCCACAAAACTGCTGGGGCCATGGGCCCTGGCTGCTCATGTGGACTTACTCTTTGAACCCCATCTAATGGAAATGAGGGCAAACAGAGAAAATGCTTCCTCATGGGTCCAGTTCATGGACCTTGGGGGACAGTATTGACCCACCAACTGGACCATCTCCAAGGGCCCCTCCAGCTCAAAAACCCCGTGAATCCTACCACCCTTGGTGCTTGCTTCCAAGGTCTCAGGTAGACTTCCCAGGACCCAGGGCTGCGCATCTGGGCCCCAGAATCATGTGGGGCGGGGAGCCAGTTGAGGAAGCAGAAAGGAAGTCAGCCCCCCTGGTTGTTCCTGTGATGACAGGCCCTTTGTAGCTCCATCCCCACGTTAGAGGTGTTTATTAGGCTGAGCCTCTGCCCCTTGAGGTGAGCGTGAGATCTGCCGCTCTCCAGAGCCCTCATTTAAGCACAGAAGCCACACACCAGGCATTGAACAAACAGTTCTCTATTTTTACAGGCTGACTTGACCTAGTCCAAAGGCCGAGGCCTCCTGAGGATTTGACATTAATCCTGTTGGATATTTCTCATACCTCCCTCATGCCTCATCTGGTGTTGTTCCTTTCTGGACTGAATAGGTTCTGTTTCTTCCTCATTACAAGTTTCTGCCTGTGCGAAGTTTTAGAAAGCTTCAGGACACATTCCATTTTTGAGTGGCCGAAGCCACAGAAAGTTAATATTTGGAACGGTAGGAGAGGAAGCGCTACAGGCAGAAACCTGGGTTTGATTAAAAATTAAAAAAAAAAAAAAAAAACAGAATTGTTGAGAATCCACCCTGACTGGAATGAAAGAAGAAAAGCAATTCCTTTCCCCTAAGGTGTCGGGAGGCTCTTGGTAGGGGTAAAGGCCTCTTAGCGCTGGAGAATCGCTTGGTGGTGCTTGGTGGCGTTGGACGTGAGGTTCGCACGCTGGATCTGGGTTAGGCGGGATGGGCAATTACAGTGAAACGTTTAAAGTGAAGGAGAGTGGGACAAACAGTTGCGTCAAAAGAGGGTACGTAGGGGCTTCCCTGGTGGCGCAGTGGCTGAGAGTCCGCCTGCCGATGCAGGGGACACGGGTTCGTGCCCCGGTCCGGGAAGATCCCACATGCCGCGGAGCGGCTGGGCCCGTGAGCCATGGCCGCTGAGCCTGCGCGTCCGGAGCCTGTGCTCCGCAACGGGAGAGGCCACAGCAGTGAGAGGCCCGCGTACCGCAAAAAATAAAAAAAAAAAAAGAGGGTACGTAGCCTGTCCCCCATCCTCTCAACAGGCTGCACAGCCAGGTGGGGAGGGCACAGGCTGCTCAGGGTGTTAGCTGACAGACTTGCTAATTAAACACCTAAAGGCAACAGTGCTTTGCCAATAGTGATGGCCATGCCAACGTTATCAGCTGCAAACTGGCTGCCAGGAGCATCCTAATTAAAAATAAACAGTTCTGGGGGTGGCTGAGAGAGTGGGATGGGGATCCTGCCCAGGTTTCTCTGGACTTCTAGGATTGCTCCTAGGGGAAAGTCACACCCAGTTCGCCTTTGGGTCCTTTTCTCAAAGGAACCTCTGTCTCATCACAAGGTGGTGTGATGTGTGCTTCTTGAAATCCTAGGTGCTGGGGCGACAAGCAAACAGACAAAGCCTCTAGGAGCAGCTTGCCTGGTGACTTCAGCCCTGGGGAGGAAAGCTTGCCTGGGGGGGGGGGATAATGATTTCTGCTGGGTCTCTAAATTGAGGGGACAGCTAAAGCCCAAAGCCTCTTCTAAAAGAGGTTAGAATTTCATCAGAAAGTGAGTCTGGTCACATGAGGATTTCTGGCACTGTGTGCATGGCAGGCTGGACACCCGCCTGCCAGAATTGAGCGAGTGGATCGTACTGGCTTCGGCAGAGAGGGAAAGTCCCAGCCCGGCCGGGGAGACGGAGCCGCTCACTCCCCCGCGGCCCGCGGGCTGGAGCAGCACAGCTGCTGCAGCGGGACTGGAGCTCTCACGCCTCAAGCCCCCTCTCCTTTAACCCTAAAGAGAGTGTGTGGTCCAGGGACTGAAGACTGAAAGATGCCTAAGGAATGCAATGCTTTCCACACCCTCTCGGCTGCTCTGTGCTGCTTCTATCACCGCAAGTCTTTCCTTGGAGTAAAGGTAGGTGTGAGATAAGGTACATCTAAAATTCTTTGGGGGGGCCTTGAAAGCACTAGAAAAGTTTGCAGCCCGCTGGCTGTAAAAACAGAGGTGCTGACTTTGACGTATGGATCTTCATAAGCCCCTAGTGGCATGTCTCCTCTGGAAGCAGAATCGGGACACACAGAAGGGAGCTCCTTGTCTGTGCTTTAGGATGAAGCTCTGTTTTTCGAGAGACTTTCAGTTTCCTTGGGCTGAAATTTTATACCAAGGTAGTTCAATACTATTTTTCTTTTCTCTCTCTCTCTCTCTCTCTCTCTCTCTCTCTCTCTCTCTGTCCTCTCCCCCACCCCTTGTTTGTAATGAAGGCTGAGCCCCTCTCTCCACTTACCCTGCTGCTCCATTATGTCAGTAACTATATAAGTACAAAAACCACCAAATATCTCCTTTCAAATTGCAGTCACGTTCCAAAATGTTTACGTATTCAGAACTGTCTTTACTTTTTTTAATTTAAAGAATGCTCCCATTCTTAACCTTTGTTACAAGACATCAATACCAAAGGTAATATGTCAATACACTGTTTATTTTGATGAAAATATTCAAAGAACCTCATTTGACTAATTCAAGACGAAGCCTCTGTTCCGTTGCCCACCTGTGACCACAACTAAGAATTCCATTTAGTGTGGGCTGTCACTGATCTGGGGGCTTGTCTGCCTTGGAAAAATCCTGTCGGCCCCAGCATGACTAAGGACCTCATTTATTCATGGGAAATAGGAATCAGAAAGCTCTCAAGGAATTCTTCCCACCCTGACAGCAGAGCTCCCTCTCCTAAGGGACTGACTTACTTGGTGCCACTGAAAAAGCTACAACAGGGAAATTTCACAGGAAATCCTGTTACAGGGCGAAAGAGCCCTTTGTAGAAAAATAGACAGTGAATACGAAGAGGAGAGGCTTCTTCTAGTTTTACTGCCCTTTCGGAGTGTTCAGAACAGCTTTCTAACCATTCAGCCGAGTTCATTTTTGTCTCTTTGTCAAGGAATTTGGAGGAGAATGAGTGATCATAGGTTAAGAGCGTTTCCGCCCTGATTCAAGAGCCCCTTTCTAACCTGGAGCCCAGTGGGCTGACGTGAGGACCATGCGGTTTCCGGCCTAAATACGGATCGTTCTAGAGTGGGGCAGATGAAGTCATGCCATTAACAGTATTCTAAAGCTGTCGGAGATAGACGGGGAGGTCCCGAAGGGAATCACGCACTGCAGGGACTGGCAGTAGATTTACGCTCTAATAGAAGTCCTCCCACAAGCCAACTTCTGCTAATTCAGAAAAGTGCAACTCACCATTTGGTATCTGAGGAAACAGCCCATAAATATCTGGGTCTGAGTGATGAGATTCTGTTTGGAGGCCACTGTGCCTCTGCAGTTATTTTCTCCAGGGCCTGCACAGAAAGGCCACAGTAACACCTGGGGTTGGTCTGAACTAACCATCCTTCGGCCTCTCCACCACGGCCACTCTTGGTGGTTGACTGTCGGTGGAAACACCCTCCTTCCCACCTGGGCTTCCTGTCCCACCCTAGTATGTTGCATCTTCATAGCACGGAGAGAGGACCTGAACTGCTTACTCACCAGAACCTGAAGCCTTCCAACCCAGCTCAGGCTTTCCCTCTGACTCTTGGGATGTGTTTCCTTGTCTTGTTTTGCTTAGATAGTTACCTGGGAAAGAAAACGTACCTGTGCTCAAATCCCCCATCCTGCCAGTGTTGCCCCAGTGATAACGCTGCATCACTTTATTGACTCCCACTTTAATTAGGGGTTTCAGGTCTTGCTGCCCATGATTAGTTTCTGTTGCAATTAGAGTTTCAAAATTAAATTGGGATTGATTGCCTGATAGCAAAGCGGAAATAAAGGTCCAGTTCTTGACCATGGATGCTGCTTCCCTTGGCATGAATTTCTCATACCAAAAATAACACTGTGGTAGCCATGGTAACTTTCCATTTGGTCTAATCCATATCACCTCTGGAGAAAGTACAATGTTATTAATAGTGTTTGTTGTATGGGAAGAAAACTAAACATATAAAAGCTCCTTCATTACATAGGGGACCAATCACACAGGTGCTTTCAGGGAATAAGCTCTCATTTGCAGAGATTCTGCAGAATTTAGTATGTGTTTAAGGGTCTTGTGTGGACTTGAATTACAAAGGCCCTGGAAAAGAATTAATTGGGAGGCCAAGAATGGAGAGGAGGTCAAGGATATGCAGTCATTGCTGGTCCTCACGAGGTGAGGCCATGTCAAGGGTCACAATTTTAACATCCCAGAAGGGTTCACACAAGGCACTCATTTCACAAAATACCTCTGGATCTCGAGTAAGAAAAGGAAAGGACATTTTGCTTACACGCAATGGAAAAGAGTCCGTCATGAAGATATTCCAGATCCACGACGTTAGTGGGGCACATTCAAGTTTGAAAACCCCTGAATGGCGAATGTCGTAACCTTTCCATGTGTAAGAACTTTGTTAGGTGCGGGGTGCGGGGGGGGCGGTGATTTAATGACAGCTGAGGCAGGTTCCTGCCTTTGAAGGACTTCCCACAAGACCATTAGTCCATAGTGTCATTTCGTTCCATTTGCAAAAGGCTTTCCAATGTCTGAGGTTCCTTCACAAGTTGTCTCCCTGGGGTCTCAAGACAAGCTGAAATCAGGCAGGACAGTAGTTTACCCCTTTCCGCAGAGGAGAAGCCGAGGCTCAGAGAAGCTCCCTGCTCCAGACTCAATTTAGTGGGGAACCAGGTGTAGAAATCAGATTCTGTGGCCTCAAGCCAAGTGTCCTTTCTCCGATACCATAGTAAGACCAGTGAACACTGACAAGATGATTCTGTCCCTACTAATACCTCAGTTAACAATTCAGTTGGGAAAGCATAGCGCGAACCTCAGCTTTCAGGAAAGACTTCAGGGAGGACGCGGAACTGGTTTTCATAGACTAGGTCGCCTTCCTGCAGCAGTGACAGGGCCACCTTCCGGTTCCTAGAGAACTGCAGAAGGAATTTAGGAGAAGCACAATAGATCTTATTTCTGGAACTGGCCATGGGGACAGACGCCCACTTCTCTGGCCCCTCGAGTCCCTGATTCTCCTTGTGTGTGGGCAGGGGAACCGGAGCTGAAACGTGCTGCCTTATCAGTGGCTACTCCTGATGAAGGTGGGTGTGATTGTGTCAGGAAACTTCAGGGGAACCAAAGAGACTGGAGTTACCTTGCCAGTACAGAATAGCCACCTTTCTGAAAGAATACCAACAAGGAGGTTGGAGTAGGGAGTTAGTAGATAAATGAATCAGTAAGTCTTGGCTATCCAGTCACTAAGTCCAGCGGCACTGGTCTTGTCAACGAGAAGTCCTTGTTAGAGGGCAGCGGATTTTAAGCATATACATTCTCGTACAGAAGTGTGACTGTCTTTGCAGCCACAAAGTGCCCTATAGTGGGAAGAGCTTATATCGTGCGGTTGCTATTGTTGTGTTTTGTTTTGCTTTAAATCATTTCCCTTGCCCCTGGAAAAAGTATTTGGAGCCTCTCTGAATGCACATTATAGCCTGAGGTGTCTCATCTGCCCATCCGTGGAGGGTTGGGCCCTCAGAACTTGTTTTCATTGGAAACTACCTTTCTGTGTTGGAGTGGCATGTAATAGAGTGAAAGTCCTGCTCATTTTCCCTGTGGCCCATCCCTTGGTCTGTCTGCTGTTGTGACAGCTTGGTTACTGGTGATACACCCTGGTGTTGACAGTGGCTTAAGTTGCCTTTGTCATGGGGCTGATGCATCGCCAGCACAAGCTGCGCAAGGTGGAAAAAGCCACTGGGGAAATGTCTTTCGAAGTGACTCAGCCCCTCCTTGTGGCAGTTAGTAGTTGCTCACTTATTTCTCCTGCTCTCCAAAAAAAAAAAAAAAAAAAAAAAGGCCTAGCACAGCTTTTAAAAAGAAACCTAAATGCATTCCATTGGCATCTGGGGGCCACGGGGATCTGGTTTCAGCATCGGGGAAGGACGTGCCTGACGGGGGCTGGATCCCAGTGCCCCCTTCACCACAGACCCCGGAGCTTGGATCCTGGCCGAGACCTTGTTTTTGTTGGAGAGTCGTGGGTGGGAAGCAGAAACGAGACTGGGATCCTGGGAAAATTCTGTTAGCGGGTCAGCACCTCCAGGACCGCAGAGAGATGGAGCTGTGCCAAACACTGGAAAGGATGCTGGTGAGTCATTGGGGTGCGTGCGCCACAACGGTCATCATGCACCCACGTGTGAGAGGGCAGCAGTACGCGGAGGACCCTGACCTCTGTCGCTGGGTTTAAAGATGCCTTCAGAGACAGAGCTGAGGGCTTTTACCTGATGCACATTTTGGACGTCCCCAGGGCAGCAGAGGAGACTCAGGCTGTCCTGGTGGGGGAGAGGAGTGTCTCCTGGGGTTGGACATCACTGCAGCATCTCTGTCCTCATCTGGATTTTCAGTGCATGTCCATATCCCCGGGAGCTACTATTGGAATCTGGCTCTGGCCACGAGAATGTCGTGGCCTATTTTTCTATCTTATGAAAGAGCTATGATCAGTCTTTTAGTCTGTATGGAGAACTCTCCCCAGTGTCCACTCTAATACGTGTGTGCTTTTACAAAAGCAGGTATACAGAGAGAACCAACAAGCTAGAATCCTAGATTCTTTAATTGTAGTAAGATGGGATCTGAGGGACCAGCGAGCCAATCTCCCACTCAGAATTCATCTACTCATTCCCCGCTCCCACCCCCACTCCCATGCCCAGCATGTGTATCAAGGGCCTATGGGTGCTGGGGAGACAGAGTGAAAGTTTTTGTCCTAAAGGAGCAATTCCGTATCCGTCTGGGGAGATGGGCACGCAGGCAGCTCTCTCCGAGGTACCACGGAGAGGTACCACGTGGTGGTGCAAAGGCAGGGAGAATACACAGCACAATGCGAGGTGCTGGGCAGAGGCATTAACCCATTTCTGGGTCAGGGAACCTCCCCGAGCAGGTAACACTGGGCAACTCCTAAAGGAGCCGTAGGTAGAAGAGGCCCTGGGGAGAGAAAGGGCATCACACACGGGACTTCAGGCTGAAGTTGAGGAGCAGAAGGAGATGAGATCAGAGAGGTGGTCGGCGCACAGACGGCACAGGGCAGCGGGGAGCCAGCACACAGTTTGGATGGGAGTGGGGGAGGGTTTGGGGTCGGCCCCTTGTGTGCAGGATGAGTTTGAGGAGCGTCACCAGCGTCTCCCCTAATTCATAACAACGTCCTTGAAGCCTCCCGTCCGCTCTGCTTGTCCCTGCTCAGCTCACTCGTATTTTCCTCTCTCCACCTTCTCTTTAAGCCTGTTTTTAACACTCATAATAAGACCCTGTTTCTTACTCCACAGCAACAGTTCAGACTATCAGGCCCTATACTTATTTATTTATTTATTTATTTTTTATTTTTTTTATTTTTAAATTTTTTGCAGTACGCGGGCCTCTCACTGTTGTGGCCTCTCCCGTTGCGGAGCACAGGCTCCAGACGCCCAGGCTCAGCGGCCATGGCTCACGGGCGCAGCCGCTCCGCAGCATGTGGGGTCTTCCCAGACCGGGGGCACGAACCCGTGTCCCCTGCATCGGCAGGCGGACTCTCAACCACTGCGCCACCAGGGAAGCCCCAGGCCCGATACTTTTACATCCCCACCCCTGCCCCCACGAGCTACAGCTCTACCTGTGTCCTCTCTTCCTTCCTGCAGCCTCTGAGGATGAAATGTCCCTCTCCCTGACCAAGGCCAGCCCTGCCACCTGTGCCCATGACCACCCTCCTCCCCAAAGACTCCTCAGGCGCCTTCAGGTTGTCCCCCTCTACCAGCACTTTCCTCTTAGCTTAGACATGCTTCAGTCTTCCCCATTCTAAAAATAATCATCATATCCATGTCTTCCTTCCTGGTCCCTGGCTTCCTCCATCCCCAAAGCTGGTTAACACAGACTCTGCTTCCTCACTTCCCATTGGCCACTCAGTCCCCTTGACCTGATCAGCGACCTGTCCTCGCAAAGTCCTGTGGCTGCCATCCAATTCTGATGCCATTAGAACTATCTGCTGCACTTGGCACTGCTGGCCATCCTTTCCTGGAAGTCTCCTCTCAACCTCTAGGACACTGAACTCTACTTGTTTCTCCTAGATCCTTCCCGACCCATCCTGCTGTGTTGTTATAGACTGAATATTTGTGTCCCCCCAAAATTTATGTTGAAATCCTTACCTCGAATGTGATGATGTTAACAGGTAGGCCCTTTGGGAGGTGATTAGGTCATGAGGGTGGAGCCCTGGTGAATGGAATTAGTGCCCTTATAAAGGGGATCCCAGAGAGCTCTCTTATCCCTTCCACCATGTGAGGACATGGCAAGAACATGGCCGTCTATAAACTAGAAAGCAAGTTCTCAATAGACACTGAATCTGCTGGTGCCTTGATCTTAGACTTCCCAGCCTCCAGAAACTGTGAGAAATAAATGTTTGTTGTTTAAGCCACCCAGTCTATCGTATTTTTCTTATAGTAGCTTAAATGGACTAAGACACCTGTCTTCAGCTTCTCTTTCTAGCCTCCCTCTTAAAAAAGCCAGTGTCTTCTAGCCCTCTTCTCATATTCCCTCTATAACCCATCTCTTACGTGGCATTTGAGACAGCATACCCCCTCTTCACTGAGGATTCTCAAGCCCTTCTCTATAGCACCTGGATCCCCTGGCCTCGTGAGCCACTCCATCTGGATGGCCCACAGGTACCTCAGAATCTACATCTTCTTCCATAAACTTACTCCCCGCTCATGCTTCTATACTGGAATTTGATGGCTCAGTCGTCTTCCCGGAGCTCCCATGTCTTTTCCCCCTATTCATCTTCCATGTCTGATCAGTTATGTCTTCATGATTTTACTCCTAAACTGTTCTCTCATCCACCCTTTCCTCCTGTCTCTCCCACCAGTACTGTACTACTTTAGGCCTCATTATCTATTACTGCTTAAAATTCTGCAGTAACTTCCTAACCAGTCATCTGGCCCTAAATCTTCGTAGGAGGTCATTTTATTACCCTTCTTTTTGACATTTCTAGAGATGGGAGGTGTACTGTACCCTAAAGGCAATACATTCCCACTTTTGAAAACTCTAAATTGCTAGAAAGTTCCTCCTAGTATTGAGTCAAAATCCGTGCCTTGCAATGTCCACCTTATTCTTCAGTTAAATGGGTATAATAACACTTCAGATACATGTTTTTCCGCTCCATAATATGACCATGTCTATTTGAGGCCAAATTAGTTGGTATGAGTAGACACCTAGGAATAAGACAGGAGGGAGTCTGGATTTGTTTCTCTAGGGAGTTAAACCAAGAATATGTGACCTGCCATCTTGGGATGAGAACATCCCAAACCTTCATATATGTCAACACAGTCCTCATGTTCCCCAGGTCTTTCCCGTAAACATGTCTGGCTCTTCATATACTTTGGGAGACTTGGATTCTAGTTTTCAGGCAATCCTTTACTGCATAAGTCTGAACAAGTCACGAAAATTCAGGGCCTTGGTCATGTTTTCTCTTGTGAGATATAAATATTCTTGCTACTTATTTAATTCCAGGGACATCATATGATTCATGAGATCTGAGTTGTGTTGTATTAGGTATCTTATCCCTCTAAGTCCAGCTGCTGCTTCCCTGATCCTGTCCATGACATCTAGCATGGTGTTTGTGTGTTTTTAAAAAAAAATTGTTAGATGAGTTATGTGGGTGTCAAGAACTTTGAACTCCTCCGGGAGAAACATATACCTTTAAAGTGGCTTGTGTGTGAGGTGTATATTGGAAGCAGTGAAGTCGATGCTTGGCCAAAACCCATTCTGTGATGAGTCATTTAGTTGTACTGAAAACCTACTCCGTACTTAGCTCTGATCTATAATGCACTTTCTGAGACAGTTGTTAGTCATGTGCTATTTTGCAAAGAGAGAATTTGGAAAGTCATTTATTCCACCCGCACACTGAAAGGCTTTCTGAATCTTTGGATTTTCCTCCACGTGTTTGGCATATCTCGTTTCTCCTTCCAATTACATCTCCTAGTGTCTTTCAGTCGCAATGCATTTTGTTTATTCAGTAATGCCTCATGCATTTGAGGTGAATTAAGGAAAGGAGAGAATTGGGGTTTTGGGTGGTTTTTTGGTTTTTTTTTTTTTGAAAAGGATAGTATTTAAATTAAGTTGATTTTTATTTTCTGATAGTCTTACTGAAGAGCAAATAGGGCATCCATTTTGGTGAACAGCTGTGTTCCACATCACTCATAATTTGAATTAAGATGTTGAATTAACAAGCTTGAATTACCAATGGTAAAGATTTCTGGTTTGGCTCTCTCTGTGTTCTGAAATTTGGTCAGCTGGTCTTTAAACCCTTATCCTGGGTCTGCCTTAGCCAGGGCAGTCTCTGTTTTTTCATTCGCCGTAGATGTTAACAAAACACTACTCTTACTGGATGGAATCTCATTGCCAGACGGAGCGATTAATATTTCACTTGCGTTGTCTTATTTAGCTTGTGTGTGTGAGAGAGAGAGGTGTTATCGGAAGTCACTTGAGGACACGGTTAAAGGGAGCAAAGCAGTTTAGAGGAGGTTTTCATCGGTCGAACTGGTACTTGGCTTTCATTTGAAGCCCTTCATTTCACTGACCCAATAAAGGATCAAGTGCAACCAGTGACCTTCAGCCTTCTAAGTGTGGCACATCCAACTTCTCACTGGGAAGAATCAGAATACAGGGCTGCCTCATGGGGGTGATTTAGATGTCTGCTTCAGGAAGTCACCACCTACATTTGATCTAGAGGGGAGGGTACCCACCATAGCTTTCAGCAGGGCAGGATGTTAACAAACGGCTTGTTGAAAATCTTATCGTGTTTCAGTTTCTCTATTACCAGAGAAAGGTGAGACCCCCTTGGAGTTGAGCACTGAGAGAGCCCCTGGGTAATGCTTTGTCAAAAGGGTAAGAAACATGATGGACAAACCCACTGGGGCCAGGGGAGCGGGGGGTGGGGGGAGAGCTTATGGTGTAATGAGTGCATTCAGCAAGTTCTTTCACGTGTGAGTAACCTTTGTGAAGGAAAAACGCTATTCTTGGTGTTGGATGTGCTACATTCTGTCACACTTAGAATTCTTCCTGCGGTTTTCAGACGGAAATCAGTCTCCTTCAGTGAAAAATAATTTTCAGTCCCTTGGTGTTTCATCAAAATGAAATTGAACTTCAAAAGCAATAGCTTCATGATCTAGCAGGATGGGAGGGTGTGGGGAAGATCTTGCCCAGAGAATGATTGTGGATGAAAGGCAACTGGAGTTTAACATGAAAGGGAGCCGTGGGTCCCAATCAGAATGATTCTAATGGAATCAGTTTGGAATGGAGGATTAAGTTACTGCTGCCTGCTTAGAGAGTACGCTGCGTCAAGGCTCCAGTCTGCACAAATTAAAATTAGTCTTTTTTCATTTACACATATGGAAAGCAGAATTTTAATGCGAATTTCACAGAACCTTGATAAGCACGGAGTTCCACAGATATCCTCTTCGTGTTTCTTATTCATGGTTTCTGAGCCTCTTTTAATAAGCATTTGATAAGGTTTGATAATGAAAAAAATGAAATCTCTTGGACTTGGGCTCTCTGGGGGGTTTGATGGCATTTTCCTATCTGTGCTAGTGTCTGACGGCCCCTGTATCATCATTTGTCTGTGAAAAGGAAAATCACACAAAGTAAAAAAACGAAGCATCTTAATTTAACAGCAAATTGCAAATCAGTTTTTAATGGCACTGGAGTGAGAATCTGATGTAAAGTGTGATAAATTACTCAGGTTTAATTATAAAATGGTAAAATGGCATCAAAACCCATCTGTAGAATCTTTGCTGAAGATGAGATTCTTTCTAGGATTTAGAAAAGAGAAATTTATGTCTTCAAGGAACTTAAACGTTAGCATCAAATTAATTGAAGTGTTTCAGAATGCTGAAACTTATTGAGATTTTATGAAATCTGTTTGCTACTGAGTCCTTTCTCAGAAGGAGCCAAAGGCCCTCACTGACCTCAAATAAGATAAACACTGAGAACTTCAGCAAAACAACTTGTGATTTATTACTGTTCATTCCCTTCGGATGTCTCGTCTCCTCAAAGAGGCTCTGTAGCCCATGTCAGGCCATGGAATATTTCTTACTCATGTCTGCATCTCCCCTCAGGTCTAGCCTAGGAGGCCGAGCGGCACAGCAGGCACTTGGTAAGTCCTTGAGTTTAATCAAAGGCACAGTGTTCCAGTGACTCTCAAGCTCTTGATTTAAAACTGATTACCTGGGACTTCCCTGGTGGTCCAGTGGTTAAGCATCCTCCTTCCGATGCAGGGGACATAGGTTCGATCCCTGGTCGGGGAACTTAAGGACCCACACGCCGCGGGGCAACTAAGTCCGGCCACCGTAACCACTGAGCCTGCGTGTGCTCGGGAGCCCGCGAGCCACAGCGAAAGATCCTGCGTGCCGCAACTGAGACCGGACGCAACCAAAAATTAAAAAAAGAAAAAAACTACCTGATTGTTTCTGCAGAACTTTGGCCAACAGGGTGAAGCATTGTGTGGGTTAGGAAGCTGCCTCCAAAGACTGCGTCACTGAGCTTGAATCTCAGGATTGAAAGGAGCAGGCTCGGAGGCAAGGGGCCCAAGTGAGACCAGAGGTCCCCATTTGTCAAGAGCCCAACACCTAACAGGCAGAGAGCCTCCGGGACAGCTCAGGGCCTTTCCCTGCTAGCCCACAGAGTACCTTGTGTGAATTAGAATTAGGCACCCTTTCCTCAAGACGCTCTATTGCCACCTGCCAGGCGGCTACGGTATACAAATTTTCAATGGCTGTTTACGAAGGGCCCCTCCTTAGACATAATGTCCCTCTGTTGTACACATCCCGGAGCCAATGGCCAGGCCACTGTGTGGCCACCCCCCACTGCTCTGGGCCAGGCTGAAATGCCCAACTGCCCATGCCACCATTTGCTTTTGTCTACCAAATAGGAGATATAAAATTTGAATCTGACATTTTTTCTCTTTGGACTTTTAGTTACAAATTAATTCTTTACTTAGGTAAAGACTTTGACTTTAATCACAGTTATCAGCATGAGAAACTATATTTGTCTAGCCTAGCACCCCAGTGGGAAAAGTTGGATTAGTAAATTCAAGCCTTTCTTCACTTATCTTTGGATTATAATAAAATATTTTTAGGCAAGCCATAAAGCCAGCGAGTGTCAGTCAAAGGTGGCGCAGAACCCAATATACGAATAGTTTCATTTCAAGGCCTTAGGATTGCCACAAATGCCATCCCCTTTCATTCTATTCTACCTCAGATTAAAACAGTTGAAGGTTTGTACTAGAAATTGTTGGGCCTGAAACAAGTGGAGAAGTGGATTTTTGTTTTTCAGCCTGTGGTCAGGGTTAATAGTGGCAGAAGTAATTGGGATTTATTCATTCTGTGGCTTCGTGATCAATTTATGCAGGTTTTCAACAGTAAAAATACCACTTGGATCTCTGAAAGCCCTTGATATACTTTGGAATTTGGTCATAAACTGGTCCACTGCTTAAAATTCAGCACAAGGCAGTGTTTCAAAGGGTCTGAGTGTCTGAAATCTCCAAAAAATCTCATTTTTAGGCGGGTTTACTTGTTAGCCAACCCTAGATGCTAAGAGGCTTGGTGAGGCTTCAGAATACTCCTGTAATGGTGATCAAAAGTGTGCTTTTTCCAGGGTGGAGGAGCTCCACCTCTTCACGTGTTTACAGCATTCGTTAGGGTTCGAGATGGCACAGCTGTCACGTCATTACATGTCTTGCTGGAGTTCAGTGGCTCTGAGATGAGGGTCTTTCCGGACTCTGGCAGTGCCCTGGCCACCTGGGGGCAGTTCACAGCGGACTCAGAGGGGTTTCCCATCAGCTCATCAGAGGACATGGTCTTTGCTGAGAAATTAGACCAATTTTACATGCAGTCGGACTTACAATTTTGTTTGTGATCATAATTTCTGGATGAGATTTATGGAAAAACATGACCTGTGGAGTTGTTTGGTACAACCCGATGAGTGGCCTGGACTTTTGTGGACCTCTCCCTCAGTTGAGTAGAGCGGCCCAGGGCAGAAGAGAGAAGCTTTTGTCTGAGAGCCCGATAGCTTTCTGGGTGTTGTGGCCCAACACTCTGAACTAGGACAGAATAGCCCAGAAGCTTGCTCCCTCCCTTCCTCTTTTCTTGCACACATTCCCATCCTCCTTTTTTTATTTCAAGCAAGTTAATTCCTAACCTTGGTCATAGAATGAATGACTAGAAAATCATCCCAACCTTAAAAATTCAACAAAAAAACATATCGATGACTAAGCCTCCAAGGCCCTGAAGGACACATCATCTCTGTACCAGGACGTCTCAGCCCTCGTGCAAAACACACAACTTTCTTACACTCTCATGCTGCCACTCTGTCCTGTGTGCTGTGGACGTGTGGCCGGCTGGAGTAACCACGTGTGCATGTTAGTACTGAGACGCATGGCGCTGAGGGAAAGTGCCTTCTTACAGGTGTTCAGTGGCACGTCACCCTGCACAGATGGAACCATTTAGTGCTAATCAAAACCCCAGCAACTATGGACTTGGAACTGAAATAAACAGAATAAACATATCTACACCTAAGTAGAAATTGGTAGTTCCAACTTCTAGTTTTTTTTATTCCATCAGAACTATTGATAAATTCTCAAAGACCAAATATCTCTAAAACCTTCTGATGGGTTGTATAATTCGTTTTTTAAAAAACTCTTTAGTGAAGTAACTTTCTACTTTTTAGCTAAGAAGCATCTTTAGAGGGTTCAAATTCTACGTTGTTCCACATGAGCACCTACCGTGTGCCAGGCACTGTGCCAGTTCCTTTTTTTTTTTTTAATTCCAGGTGCATCAGGTCAGGTAGTCCTGTGAAGTGGGTGCTATTACTCCCAGGTGCAGACAGACACAAGTTAAGAGAAGTCTAGAAAGGTGGTCAGGGTCATCTGTTCTTTTTTTTTTTCTTCCAGTTTTATTGAGGTATAACTGACACACAGAACTGTTAAATTTAAAGTGTACAGCATAACGATTTGACTTACATACGTCATGAAATGATCACAATAAGTTTAGTGAACATCCATCATCTCCTGTAGATAGAAAATTAGAGAAATAGAAAAAATATATTGTTTTCCTTGTGATGAGAACTCTAGGATTTACTCTCTTAACAACTTTCATATGTAATGTGCAGTAGAGTTAAATATATTGATCATGTTGTACGTTACATCCCCAGGACTTATTTATCTTATAACTGGAAGTTTGTGCCTTTTGACTCCTTCATCCAATTCCCCACCCCCCCCCCCCCACCCCGCCCCGCACCTCTGGTAACCACAAATCTGATCTCTTTTTCTATGAGTTGGTTTGTTTTTGAAGTGTAATTGACCTACAACACTCTGTTAATTCCTGTTATGTAACATAGTGATTTGATACATCTCTACGTTCATAATGATTTACCATAAGTTTGGTTACCATCTGTCACCATACAAAGATATTACGTAATTATTGACTATATTCCCCACACTGTACATTTCATCCCCTGACTCATTTATTTTGCAGCTGGAAGTCTGTACCTCTTAATCTTCCTCACCTATTTCTCTCATCCCCCAACCCCACTCCCTTCTGGCAAGCACCTGTTTGTTCTCTGTATCTGTGAGTCCGTTTCTGTTTTGTTATGTTTGTTCCTTGTTTTGTTTTTTTAGATTCTACATATAAGTGAAATCATACAGTATTTGTCTTTTTTTGTCTGACTTATTTCACTTAGCTTGATACCCCCTCTAGGTCCATCCATGTTGTGTCAAATGGCAAGATTTCATTCTCTTTTATGGCTGAGTAATATTCCATTGTGTATATATGCCAGATCTTTTTTATCCATTCATCTATTGATGGGCACTTAGGTTGCTTCCGTATCTTGACTATTGTAAATAATACTGCTGTAAACATAGTGGTGCATATATTTTTTTCTAATCAGTGTTTTGGTTTTCTTCAGATAAATACCCAGGAGTGGAATTGCTGGGTCACATGGTAGTTCTATTTTAAATTCTTTGAGGAATGTCCATACTGTTTTCCACAGCATCTGCACTCATTTACATTTCCACCAACAGTGCATGAGGATTCCCTTTTCTTCACATCCTCACCGACACTTATTATTTGTTGTCTTTTTAATGATAGCCATTCTGACAGGTGTGAGGTGATATCTCATTGTGGTTTTGAGTTGCATTTCCCTGATGATTTGTGATGTTGAGCATCTTTTTACGTACCTGTTGGCCATCTGTATGTCTTCTTCAGAAAAATGTTTATCTAGATCCTCTGCCCGTTTTTAAAAATCAGGTTGTTTGGTCTTTTGCTCTTGAGTTGTATGAGTTCTCTGTATATTTTGGATATTAACCCCTTATCAGTTATATCGTTTGCAAATATCTTCTCTTCAATAGGCAGCCTTTCCATTTTGTTGATGGTTTCCATCATTGTGCAAAGCCTTGTAGTTTGATCTAGTCCCATTTGTTTATTTTTGCTTTTGTTTCCCTTGCCTGAGGAGACATATCCAAAAATATGTTACGAAGACCGACATCTAGGAATGTACTGCCTACGTTTTCTTCTAGAAGTTTTATGGTTTCAGGTCTCCCATGTAAGTCTTTAATCCATCTGAGTTTATTTTTGTATATGGCATGAGAAGGTAGTCCGGTTTGATTCTTTTGCATATAGCTGTCCAGTTTTCCCAACACCATTTACTGAAGAGGTTGTCTTTCCTCTATTGTATATTCTTGCCTCTTAGATTAATTGCCCACACAAGGGCAGGCTCATTTCTGGGCTCTCTATTCTGTCCCACTGACCTGTGACTCTGTTTTTTTGTCACCTGTTCTTGACCAACCTCCAGACTCTTTCTTTTTCTCCCCACCCAGTGGCAAGGAAGCTGCCACACGGAGGGTGGAATGGTAAGCATGGTTCCAGTCAGTAGGTGTTTACTGGGTACATGCTGCTTGCCAGCCACCAGGCTGTGGGAGCCCAAAGCAAGTAAGCCATGGCCTCTGCCCTCAAGGAGCTCATGCCTGGCAGACTGCATTGCCCCCACTGTGTAGAGTGTGTTAGTGGATTCCCTGCCCCCTTTGATAAAATCAGACTAATTCAGCGTGGCCTTCAAGGCCCTGCCTGCCTCTTCCAGCTCCCCTCTGGCCTCTCCCCATCCCCCAGCCTGGGCTCCAGCCAGGCTACACAGTGGCATCTGCAGGTGGGTCACTGTCTCTGGACCACGAGAGAAGGCATGGAGGAGGGACATAAGGGACTGTGTGTCCATGAAGCTGTGGAAGGTCCTGTGACCAGGGCCCTGTCTCAGTGTGCCTCAGAAAGGGAGCTCGGGGCCAGATGGAGAAGGGCATCTCCTGCCTTTGGGTTTTATGTGTAGGATACTGTGAGCCCTTTGGAACATGTGGACCCTTTAAATAAAGTCCAAAAAACTTTAATGCCCCAAATCTGCTGACTCATGGACCCACTGCATAATGGCAGTACCCCTGCCCATCTCCCCCATCCCTCAAGCCTCTGCCACTTATTTCTGGGGACCCACAAAGATGCCTCACGTAGGCATCCACAGCCTTCTCGTGACCTGGGCCTCCTAGCAAATTCAGACCTGGATCCCTGTACGAGGTGTCAGTATATAGCAAGAGTGGTGCATCAGCTCACTGGGCTTCAAGGAATGTAATGTGTTCAAAGCTCAGGGATCTGGGAGGAGAGGGCGATGGGCGTCTGTGTCCCTTATGGGCCGGGTCTGAGCCCCGGGAGAGTGAAAACCGGACATAAGAAGCCGATCCATTTTGGGGGAGGAGGGGCTAGAAGAGACTCTGGATCTCATGTCAGCCCTAGCTGGGGCACCCCTTGACTAAAGTCTCTGAGGATATGATGATCTGTGGCTTTGTAGGTGGTGGGTTGTAGCGCTAGACATGGGGGCAGGGAAATTGTCAGGAGGCTATTGTGAAAGTTCAGGGAGAACAGGACATGATAACCTCCACGGGGATTATTACCACGGGGCCTTGTTGGTGAGAGGTATAGTCAGGAATTTCTTGATCAGTGGAAGCCAGTTCTGAGGGTCCTAGTTTGAGTAATGAGGGCAGTGGAGGTGCCAATGACGGGGAAAGGAGGCGAAGGGCAGGCTTTGCAGGAAAGATGAGTTCCGTTTATCCGTGCTGGCATCTGACCTCTGAAGGGGATTCTGGTAAATATCCCTACCACAGCAGCAACCCTAAAGGCTGGAGATGGGGATTTGGGCATCATCAGCACATTTCAAAAGACTCTGAGCTGGCCTCGTGCCGCTAACCCCAGCCCCGTCCAGTCCCTTCCGCTCACCGCAGCCAGATTGATCCGTCCGAAAGCATCTTTTTTTTTTGTACCTGTTGCCTTCCCGGGCAGAAAGTGTCAATGGCCCTCAGCGTCTGGAGTGTGAAGGTCTAACCTCTCAGTCTACAGTGCCCCTCTGTCTGATCTGTGTGATCTCTGCCTTCCTGGGTCAGGACTTCTCTGGTCACAAGTGACAGGAGTCCAGCACAAACTAACTGAGGTATCAGGGGAGTTTGCCAGTTAACATGATCAGCTGGGGTTAGGGATGTGTGTGCCACTGGGACCCTCCCACCTCCTCCTTCTCTTCTCTTTGCACAGTGACTTCATATTCTCTCAGCCCAGTCTGGTCAACATAAGGTGAAGCAACCTCCTTTCTTCCAGGCTCATGACGTTTTCACAAGCACGTAGGGTGTCCTTCACTCAGTTCCCTTAGAAAGATCCCAGAAAGAAGTTTGGTTAGGCCAGCTTGGGTCAGGGACTTAGCCAGGCCAGCCAGCAATGTCCAGGGAGATAGGTTTGAGCCACATACTTAGAGAAAAGATGGAGCTCTCCCGGGGAGAGAAAACGGGTGCTTGGGGTGTTGGGGAGGGGGGGGCTCCGCCTGCCCTAGCCCTGTCCTCCCCAGACAGCGCCTTTATCTGACCAGGCCCACCTGCTCTTAGCTCACATGCCCAAAGCACACTTACTGTTCTCAAGTTTTATCCTCAAGGGCCAACCCTGATACCCCGTCTTCTCCTTCCTACCCCCCACCCCATATGGGGCCTTTTTGACATGGGAACACCGAAGGATAAAGAGGTGGCATAACTTGCCCAGGCTAAGGAGCTGTAGGGGCAGGGATGAGATCCCAGCGTTCTGTCTCCGGAGCTCAGGGATGTGTTAAACTATTCCCTGTGTGGGCTTCTAGGGGAATGTGCCCTCCTGAGGGTAGGGACCCAGCCTGTCATCACCCGCCAGCAGCCTGAGGGTTGGCAAACTGCTTGGTCACCATTGTTGTTGTGGCCCCAAGATGGTGCCTCCGCAGTCTTTTCCTATCCATCCACAGCTCCCAGCCTGGGGATGTGGTCTTTCTGGGTGATTTGCACAATTTAAATTCTGTGGGAACTGGGAAGCTTTCCTTCCACGCAGGGAGAGAGTAAAATATTAGTTACAATGCAGATGCCATCTTTTCCTAATCCTCTCAATGGTCTCCCACAGCGGCTCTGGGGCTTTCCCACCGATGGTGGTGAGCACGCGTCCCTCATCCCCCAGACTTAGGAACACAAACCTCCGGAGAGCCTGGGTCCCATTGTTGTGCCTGATTTGAAATGCAGGATCGCACATCACACAGCCATTGCAAGAGGAGACCCTGAGCTCCATTCCTCCCTGGGCTGGAACAGCTTTTTCTTCCTCAGAGAACTGTTGAAATGTGGGTTTCCTTGTTAATCGAGGTTCCCAGCACGTCGGTGGAGCTGGCTCTGTGCCTCCAGAATGTGTTTTCCAACCATCTCCTGGGCTCCAGCTATTCCAGCCTGTCAAGACCAGACTTGCCTGCGGTGTGGGGCTCCAGAGATGTTCATTCCAGATTAGAGTGATTTTTGGAGGCGGCCTCAGCAAGCTAGGACTGGTCCTGGCCGTGTAACCAGACCAGAGGGCCTGGGGCAGGTGGACAGCGGGCTTCTGAAGAGGATTGGGGTAGCCAGTGGGCACTTAAACAAGTACCAGGCTGCTTTCCCTAACTGCTTTCCTCCCAAATACTGACCCACCCACCGTGCCTGTGCATCAGACCTTAAACACCTCAAACGTAAACTGTTCATTTTATTTAACCAGGTGAATAGCATTCTGATATAGGCCTATAAAAACAGTTAACAGTTCGCGCCGTCTGTGTGCCACGGTATGTCATAAGCGCTTGACGGATATTGATCCATTTCGTCCCTATTAACCTGTCGTCATATGTTATTATCCCCGTTTTGCAGACCAGGAGCTCTACAGAGAGGTAAAGTCACTTGCCCAGAGCCACACAGCTGATGAGTGGCACAGTGGCCTATGGATGGAGGGGGCAGGCTGGCCTGAGCTCTTAAACACCGTGTGCTATAACATCCGTTGACATCAGGGTTATGAAAATGCTGGCAGTAGGAAAGTAATAGCTAGACTCAGATTTCCATGAAAAGCAGCAATGATAGTAATTTATGAATTTTCTGGCTAAACTTCAATTTGGTTGGACAGTTGTGGGCCTCATCCGTCCCCTCATTTGCTGTAGTTATCCGTTTACCTACCTCTCGTCTCAGACCCCAGAGCCAATGACTGGGACCGGAAAAAGATTTAGAAGCGGAGCCATGTGAGTGGGTAACCCTGACACAGTAGTTACTAAGCCCTGCCTCCATCCCTCCCTCCCTTTCTTCTTCCCTTTCTTTCCTGCTCAAGGTATACTTATTACTTAATTTACGTACATAGCACATTTTCTTACACCTCCTCCCCCTCCCCCCCCCCC
>NW_006796034.1:347358-349792 GCF_000442215.2 Lipotes vexillifer | reverse complement strand
CCCCCCCCCCCCCCCCCCCCCCCCCAAAAAAAAGACTGCTCTGAAATCTCTGATGGATCAGACTCAGGCAAGACTTGGAGTAGAAGATACGTGTCCAGCCTGCATCCTTCTCTTATGGTGGCTGTGGGTGGATTTGGTCCCTGGAATGAACCTGGCAAGACTTGTGGCAGAATGTTCTTGATCCAAAGCCTAGCGGCTTCCCTTCCTCCGGAGGCTGTGCCCCAGCTGCTGTGTGTGGTGGAGCTCAGGATGGCCAGGGCCCGTGCTGGTGCAGTGAAACCCTATTCCATCTCTGGCCTCCCCTCTCTGCCACCTCCTCCCCTCAAGATAAGAGGCTCGAGAAACAAAGAATCAGACTTACCTTCCAGGAATGAAGTTCAAATTTAGGGGCAAATAGTTAGAGAATTTGAACTTGAAGAAAACGTTGTGTTACTATAAGGTGGTCATTAGTAACATTTATAGCATTTGTTTGAGAGATCGATTATTTGTAATTATTTTCTTGCTTTCTCTGGCAGTTGAAGAACATAAGGTCCAAAGGTCAGTGAGTACTGCACTTCCATTCAGTGTAAACTGCTTTCTTATATGGTCACCCCTCACCAACCACAGGGCTGACAGCGCAGCAAAGTACCTACCTACAGCGGCAAAATCAGAGTCAGCAAGGTCAAGCTGTCATAAAATAGGCACCTGGGAAAAATAAAAGTTGCGTTAATATATGTGATTAAAACAATGAGTGAAAGTTCTAGAAGGCATCCTCTCCCAAATAACCACTCTTTAATCATGAGAGCGACCATACGTGGGTGACTTCTGAATTGCCTCTTCAGTTGTTTGGGAGACATTGCCCACATCATCTGTAGACGCAGAAGCTCCCAGCGGCCCCCTTGGCTCCTTTTAATGCAGTAGAACCAGCCCTCACTGGCTTGAAATGAAGAGCCCTTTGCAATTCTTGCTCGCTCTGGCTCTGGCTCTGTCTCCCTTCCTTCCTCCCTCCCCCTCCCCCTCCACCCCCTCCCTCTTCATCGACCTCCCTTTCCCTTCTCCTGTTCCCCGTTTAAAATACAAGTCTGGACAACTGTGTAACCCCCTAACTTTTCACAAATTATGCAAGAGCTTAAGGGCATATTTTCTGAAGTCTGGTCTTCTGTCCCAGATTATGTGAGAGGGTCAGTCTTACGGATCTTTTCTCTCTTCTCTAGGTGCTTCCCTAGAGTGCCCCAGCTCCCGAGTCTGCAGGGGGAGAGAACAGTAATTGTGGACTTTCCTCTAAGGAGTTAGGACAGAAGTAACAAGAACTGATTTTTTTTTTTTTTTTGGTAACAAGTGCGAAACAATATTATCTCAAAACCTGAAGTAAAAGATTGTCCCGTATAAAATGCTACAGAAGACCTTTGATGTTTATGAGATGCTGAGAAAGAGAGAGGGGGTGGAGGATGAGACGTGGCCTGGGTGCTGGCTATCAGGGAGCGAGGAGAGTATGGGGATAGCTTTCGGGGTCTGGGCGAACACAGTTTCAGTGGAGGGTTACACAGAGGATAGGACCTGCTGGTTGCTGCATTTTCAGAGCTCAGACCAAGAAGAAGTGGACCCAGGACTCGGCACAAGGGATTTAGGCTAGGTGTACAGACTGTCAGGGTGGCTAAAGAGAGGTCAGGGTCACAGTACGGGTTAGGATTTAGCTCAGCTGCCAGTGACAGGAACACCCAAAATAACAGGCTTAAAAAAAGCTAGAAGAGATCACATAGAAGACCTGGAGGCAGGCAGTCCGGGGCCGGGGTGTTAGCCTCACCGTTGTGAGGGACCTGGGCTCGTTCAGGCCTTCTGCTCCCCTATTCCTATGGTTTGGCCTCTTCCTCATTATCCAGGATGGTTTTGCAGCTCCGGCCATCACATCTCAGCTTGGAAGTCCCACCAACATGGCAGTTTATCCTTCCTTGACCAAAACTTAGCCACGTGGCCACATCTCCCTATAAGAGAGAAAGACTGAGGAATGTCAGTCATCCTTTAGCTGTGTGGCAACCCGCCCGGTTAAACCAGGGCTTCAGATAATTTGAGAGGAAACAGGAGAACCTCCATAACTAAGAAAAGTCATAGACATTGGGTTATTTGTTCATTCAGTGAGTACGGAGTAACCATTGTGTTCAGGCATTGCCCGAAGGCAGCCGGGAAGAAAGCAGATGGGCTCTGGTCTCGGGAAGCTTATTACCTAGCAGGAGGCAAGACAGACAATAAACAAATAGCAAATGCGGCCTGGTTGACAATCTGCATTCTGTACTCAAGTCTTCCCAACGAGCTGTCTTCACATGTACCTGTACATAATTAATGATCGAAGCCGACAGTGTCAAACATCAGTGCTAATGCCTGCGGGCGCTGTGGGCATCCATGTCAGTATCTCTTTGATAGGAATTCAGCTCATCTGTCAAACACTCCCGGAGGCGGG
>NW_006796034.1:307661-347307 GCF_000442215.2 Lipotes vexillifer | reverse complement strand
GGGGGGAGGGGGCGGTCCTGCACTGTGAGAAGAGTGGTGGGGAAGAGGCGGAGGGAGAAGTAAATAATTAGTAAGCCAGAGCCCCACCTTGAAAACAGCCCGGGAGTCATTCTGCGGCCAGTGCCCTCGTGGGCTGAGGATAAGAATCCAGCTGTAAAATCCCAGGTCTTTTTCTTCTTCTTGAGTGGAGGAGGTCTGGGGGGCTCTTTCCTTGCTAAGGTGCAGGGCAGTGTGATGAGGATAGTTTTGTGATTCCTACAGGCCTTTGAGGCCAAGCTGGGGAAGTTGAGAAAACACAAGGACACAGCCTTTTCCTGGTCATATGACCTTCAGCCACAGTCCCTGAGCCCGGTTTTGCTGGGAACCAGGCAGGTGTCCAAGTTCAGTTCACATGTTGTAAGCGGGCGTGGGTTCTAAATTAAACCCGGAACAAGTGTTACCCACCCAGAACTCCTGTCCCGGCCGCTGTGCAGTGACCTAGATTCAGTGATTCTCAAACTACTTGAGGTGAAGAGCCAGTTCTTTGTTTTGATTTAAGTTTCCTTTTCCAATCTATCATAAAAAATGAAATAGCAGAAAAATGAAATTAAAATCACATACAAAACTCAGACTTCTGTTAGTAGATTCAAGAGACATTACTCTGTCCAATTGCTCTAAACGTTTCTAAAGGCAAACTCGATCCTGAACTGGAGTTTGCCAGTAGCAAAGAATTCAGAGCCATCACGACAGCCCAGGGACTGCACTTTGGGCAGCACTGTCCTGCAGGCCTCGGACCATGGGCCAGCTGGGACTCTGTCCTTCCCAGCTCTGTGTTAGGACAGCTCTGAAGGAGAATGAGGAAGCTCTCTGGGTGGCCTGGCACATCTCTCCCTGGCGCCCCCTGCCCTGCTCCCCATGTTTTCAGCTGCTACCCGAGTAGACTGATAAAAGGAACGGCTTGGCTTATTCTCCTATCATAGTCCCCGAGTGCAGGTGAAAATTTTACTACACGCTCTCTGCAGCCAGAGAAATGAAAGTTCACAGCTAATTGTAATCATTATCCAGGCTCCTCTACCTGACCAGGGCTTTGGGCATATACTGGTTTGATTAGCAAAGCAGCCGACCGCAAGGCCGGCGTCTCCAGCCGGCTGGCCTGGGCTCGCGGCCCCAGCAGGCTGGGAGATCACTGGTGACCCTGTGTTGCAGTTCTCCAAGGAGAGGCACGTCATGGACAGGACCCAGGAGAGGCTGAAGAAGGAGCTGGAAGAGGAGCTGCTGCTGAGTAGCGAGGACTTGCGCAGCCACGCCTGGTACCACGGCCGCATCCCCCGACAGGTACCCACCCCCGCGCAGGGCCACACGCCCAAGGCTACCAGGCGCGAGCCCGGGTTCAGCCAGAGCGCACTACTTACAGGGTGGCCTGTGGTGACTTGACGTAGGCGCGTCTCTAAGGAGACCTTGGGAAGAGCTAAGGTCAGGAATCCAAAGTACGTTTCCCCGTGGCCGGTGAGTGGATGAAGGGAGAGCAGCTGTTCTGTGGTTCTGTAAACAAGGCGCAGGCAGGGGGCAGCAGCGCAGGGTGATACCTAAGGGAATATGAGGCTGGGCTGTGGTTCAGATAATTGAACTCTTGGCCGGCTGCCTGCAGCCTCATACCCTGTGGAGCCTGCTTCCTTCTCAAGGCAGTGGTTTAATTTCAGGTGAAGAGGGAGTATCATCAGGACGGGTGACCCAGAGCGACAAGGCCGCCTATGCCCTAGTGGGGCTGGCACTTATTCACTCTCCATCCCTCCCCTCCCCGGCCCCTGGCCCCGGGGGGTGGGAAAGAAGAGGAATTATACCAGCGACCGCAGACTCATGGCCAGAATGTACTTTGCGTGATTGTCCTTTGGGTCATAGCCGTGAATGATGTTTTTGTATTTAATAGTATAGAATCCGAAAAATAGAGTAAGTGCAGAATTGAGGTATAGAGTTTCCCTTGGGTTTTTACTGTAACCTGATCTGACCAGTCACGCAGGACAACATGACAGGAAAGGGGTGGCTGAGGGTGAGGGAAGGACATCATGTTGTGAATGGTTTTGTTTTAATGTAGCAGCTTTCTCAGCACCATCAAAGAAATAATCCTGATTCTAACTTTTTGGGTTTTTTCCTTCTTTTAGTGTAAAATCGATTGTAGAAAATAGAGTAAAAAGAAGAAAATTAAACTCTTACCTGTAATTCTCCCTTCTGGAGATAACCACTATGAACATTTCGATATAAATCCTGCCAGACTTTTCCAAATCAAGTATGAGCTCGTGCTGCATATAACTTTGCAGCCCACTTTCTTCCCTTAAGGATATTTCCTGGGAATTTTCTCCTGCTCTGAAATGTTCTCCTACACCAGTCTCCATTGTCTGTGTCCACTGTATGCTTTCTCCATTCTGTATTGGGCACTCTCCCCATCATCCTTGAAGATAACTACTGTGTTCATGACTATAATTATTTCCTCAGGCTCAATTCCAAGAAATGGAATTTCTGTGTGAAAACATTTTTAAGGCTAAGATGCAATTTTAAGGTAACCATGGTAGCATACTATTCTAAGCTAGCTGATCAAATGTTGGCATGTCCTAGAAAACTTATCAAAGTTTATAAATCTGATGTCTGTCACCACCATCATTCTCCTTATCGTGATCGTAAAATTTGTTTCCCATTTGCCATGAGTGTAAATTTTCAGCTATACATCACTCCCGATTGTATAACTAAAGACTGTGACAATAATAATGATAGTTATAGCCAACACTTTAGTCCTTTAAACCTTTATAGCTATTCTGTAGGTGATATTATCCCCGTTTTACAGATGATGTAAACTGAGTGTAACTTGTCCCTGTAACTTGTCACCCAGATGAGCCAGAATGCAAACCCAGGCAGATTAGCTACAGGAACAACCATACTACAACACTGTATAAATTCTCCTTTTATTATAAACATCAGCATCATTATAGCTAGTGATTTTTTTAGCATCTGCTGTGTTCCAGGCACTGTACTAGTGCTTTGCATATAGTATGTATGCAGGTATATAATCTTCCCAATAACTTTGTGAGATGAGAGACCTGGCCCTCTTTGTTCCAGGCCCTCCAGAGTAATCGGTGTGCCCAGAACCACACTCAAGAGTCGATTCCACAGTGCCTGGACTCCACCTGAATGTGGACCCTCCTCCCCATCGACCAGGCCTGGAGAGGGGTGTCTTAGGAGAGGTCTCTGAGGGTGACTCGTAGATGACAACAAACACCCTCCTCCAATTGTTGGGGGAAAGGGGAGAATCAGACCCACCAGACACAAATTTTCTTATTTATTTTCCATCACTTCATATCCTTCAGGTCTGCATAAATATCATCTTCTCCTGATACCCTCCTAACCACAGTATTTAAGAGGACAGCCCTCATCCCGATTTACTTCTTCCTTAACTTTACAACATCTGACATACCGTACCTGTTGCTTGTTTGTCCTCACTAAAATAGAAGCTGTCCACTAACAACAGAAGCTCTGAGGCAGCGGGGACCCTCGTCGGCTTCATTCACTGCTGTAAACGCAGTGCCTACAGTAGTACTTGGCACATAGTAGGTGATCAGCAAATAGCTCTTAAATGAATGAGTGGGTCTTCTAAGAATTTGGCATTTGACAAAGAGCCGACTGAGGAAGAGGAGACATAATAGCATTGTCCTCTGTTGGCCCAAAGAAGTGGGGAGCAGCGCCGCTAAGCTTGCCTTGCCTACTCCTCACTCACCGTTTTGTCCCAAAGGTGTCAGAAAACCTCGTGCAGCGAGACGGTGACTTCCTGGTTCGTGATTCTCTGTCCAGCCCCGGAGACTTTGTCCTGACCTGCCAGTGGAAGAACCTCCCTCAGCACTTCAAGATCCGCCGGACGGTCCTGCGGCTCAGTGAGGCCTACAGCCGAGTGCAGTACCAGTTTGAGATGGAGAGCTTCGACTCCATCCCCGGCCTGGTGCGCTGCTATGTGGGCAACCGGCGGCCCATCTCCCAGCAGAGCGGAGCCATCATCTTCCAGCCCATCAATAGGACGGTGCCCCTGCGGTGCCTGGAGGAGCAGTACGGCACCTCCCCCGGCCGGGCCCAGGAGGGCAGCCTCCTCGAGGGAAGGCCGGACGTGCCCAAGAGGCTGAGCCTCACTATGGGCAGCCCCCAGGCCCGAGAGCAGAGCTTGCCCAGGGGCAACCTCCTCAGGTGGGTCAGGGCCTCCTGGGTCGGTATTGGGAGTGTGGGGGACCCTTGGGCCGGAACCAGGCTTAGCTAGGCGGCCGTGCTCCCCCAGGAGCAGAAGAACCATGAACGACGTTAAGAAGAATGTCAAGTGTCATTGGAATAACTGTCACGAGGCAGTGCGTGATTAGTTCCCAATTGAGTTGGTGCCAAAAATAAATGATGCAGTTGCTGAGGAAGGGGACGGCTGACTGGGAGAGACCTCCCAGCGAAGGAGGTAAGGATTCCGGCTAGTCTGAAGGCTAGGGAAAATGTGGATAGATGCTGCAAAGGGAAGGGTATTCCCAGGGAGGGAGGGGGCTCAGCATGAGCAGAAGAGTAGAGTTAGAAAAGGGGCGAGTGTTGCTTGGAGTGAGGAAACTGGTGGAGCTGGAACACAGGGTGCAGCTGTGCAGGGGGCTGGCAGGGGGAGGTTTAGGGAGGTGACTGACCCCCACCAGATCGGGGAGGCCTTAATGCCAGGCTAGGGGATTGGAGGAGCCTCAGAGACTCAATGTGGGGAACGGGATGTCCTAAGAATTGGACGGGACAGCGCTGTGCGAGACGAGTGAGGAAGGGGAGGGCAGGGATAGCAGCTAGTGAGCCGCGGAGGGTCAGGCTGTGCGGGTGGGTTAGGGCGAGGGTCAGGAGACTCAGAACCAGCCTTCCCCAGGCTCTTCTGCATGAGGGGAAGGTGGAGAAGGGCAAGTCAGATACCGCGGGAAGGACCAGAGAGCGTGGACTTCAGAGGAAAAACCGGTTGTTCCATCTGAGATGCGACTGTGGGCTTGCTGAGGGCCAGTGTCCAGCAACAGTTCTGGTGTTCAGGAGGGAAGTTAGGCCTGAAGGCTTAGATGAGGGCTTGGTCCAAAGGGAGAGGGTGGTTGACTAGGTCAGAACAGACGGGATTCCTAAGACAGGAGACGTCAAGAGCCCGGGGGCTGCAGTCTGACCCTCGGGGGATCTCGGGGAGAAAAGTTCAGAGAAGTGGAGGCCGCGCCGAGGCGCCCCGCTGTCAACTATGAGTGGCATGCCCTGTGTTAATACAGGACCTGTCTCTCATGGAGAGAGGAGGCCTTGTGCCTATTATCTAACTGCCAGGAAAGGAAAGCAGGCAAGAGGCAGGCGTGGTAGGGTCCCAGCCCCTCAGTTACACGGCTCGCCTTCTCCGGCTCCCTGGTGTCCAAGCTTGCACAAAATATTTTATTCCACTCACTGGTTTTCTTTCTGGGCCAGGAGGAAATGTCATAAACTGTAATCTCTAGACTGCAAAAATTCAGAAGCAAAATACAGGACTCTGTGAGTAATACGAATGACGGCTGTGTGCAACTAGGAAGCTCTGGTAGATGTTAGTCAGCGTTTGGCGGTGGACCCTGCCGCCTGCCCTCAAACGCTGGTCCACCCCTGACCTGGTCAACCCTGGACAAGCTACTTACCTGCTCTGGGCCTCAGTTTCTTGGAAGGGTGGGGCTTTTGAGGGTTAAATGGTTTAAGATCTGCAAAGTGCTTCGAACAGTGCCGGCCCATAGAAAATGCTAGGTGAGTGTTCATAATCCTAATAATTATTGTTTTCTCGAGAGCAGTAGAATGCAGGACTCAGGGCAGTTGCAGGGAAGGAGGCAAGAGCTGACATTTAGAAATTCTCCTTTTCATGGTAATAAGGTCGGAAGTGAGATCCCTTAAAATATTAAAAGGGGGCCTCTCCTGTTTCTTTTGCGGTGGGCGGGGGTTGGCTGCTCAACTGGTGAGCAGGCAGTCAGTGTCGTGAACAGAGCCAGGATGACCCACAGAACCCCTGCCAGGAACGGTGCTGGGGAGGAAGGCCGCCTGGTCAGCCCTCAGCAGCCTGGATTTAACTTTTTTTTTTTTTTTTTTAAAGATAAGAAATAAAAGAAAGGCTGAGAAAGTCACTAAGTCGACGATACAAACCTAACAGAGCCACTCTTCGGATTTTGCCCTTTGAGGGCAGAGCTCCCTAAGCCTTGTCACCCATTGACACAGGTTGCAGGCCCAGAGATGCCTAATGGTAGAGGTGGCGTGGGCTCAGCACGGAAGATGCCCCGAAGCCCTGCCCCTCCGCGTCAGCGGCTCCACACCTTCCCTGACGTCGGGCCTGCTGGTTGGCTACCCGCCGCCGGCATAGGCGTGCGCTCTGCCGGGTTGCATTCCGGGCCGGTAATGGGGCCCTGGTGTCCGACCGCTGGCGGTGATCACTGCTTAAATATCGCCTCGCTGAAGCTATTGCCTTTTGGAATTTGCTCTCTGCCCTGCTTTATCTCTGAGGGGTTGCTGGAATTTCTCTGTTGCTGGAAGTTTGGGGTGGTTTGTTTTGTTTTATTTCTTTGGTGCTTGCAAAGGTAGGAAAGAACTTGGCGATGTCTGTAACATAAGCTTGTCGGGGGCGTTGGAGTGGGGGAGGCCGATTAAAGTTCATTACGACTTGGCTGGTGCAGTGCTTTCTGTCTTAGCAAAAGAGAAATTCTGTTCTTTGGTGCTAATTAGAGAAATTCCCAGTCTGAATTGGCAAGGGACAGAGGAATGTTAGCTGATCTTGTCGTTTCGTTCCACCTTTCCCTGTGCGGCTGTGCTCCGTGCCTCGCAGCCGCTGCTTGGTGACCCCGCCAAGTCCCTTTTCCCAACTCGGCCCGAGGAGGCTGGCTGTGGGGTCCTCCTAGACGCGTACGACAGCCTCCTCGGGCAACCCTGCAGGTTATCTGGGGGACGCTGAGATTTGCACTGAAATGGAAACTGCCCCACAGCTTCCTTCCTAACCGTGGCACTGTGAGGCCTGGTGGAGAATGCATGTTAGTTACACAAGTCTTTCCTTCTGGGTCTGTAAGTAATTTTAGACGCCGTTAAAAGTACACATTCCAGTTCATCAGATTTTCCTGAGAGTATCTTGAAACCTTTACCCTGATCTGCTCAACAGGATGGAAGGGCTCAGAGGAGGCAGCCTAGGACCTAACTGGATTGGTCCTGGGGACGCAGGGTCGGAGCCCACGGCAGAGTCATGTACTAATCACCCCCATCAGTAATTTCCACCCTTCACCAGACATTCCTTTACTCTTAGGCTGTGCGGGAGCACTCTCATTCTGAGCAAAACTTTTTTTTTTTTTTTTTTTTTAAACTTTCCATGACGTTGCCTAAAGGTTTTACGATTTAATGACATGTTTCTGCCCCACTTGTCTTCTGCTTCAGAAATAGAGAGAAGAGTGGTAGCCAGCCAGCCTGCCTGGATCACATGCAGGACAGAAGAGCCTTGTCCCTCAAAGCCCACCAGTCGGAAAGTTACCTGCCAATTGGTAGGTCTTTGGGAAGTTGGGAGGGAGAGGGTGACAGTGTTTCCCTGATTTCCTTCAGGCTGCTTCCCCTGCCCCATCTGGTCACCTAATTTGGGAATGACGGAAGACTCCATGTCTGCGGGCTGTAGGATGAGGGGTTTGTATAACTATATCCAGATGCAAATCACTGAGCTGGACGCTTTATGGGTGCTAGCTTTTAAGCCTCATAACAAGCCTTCAAGGTGGGCATGGTTATCGTCTTCGTGGCTGAGAAAACTGAGGCGCAGATATTAAGTGACCTGCCTAGATTCATGTGTCTAGTAAGTGGTGAAGCCAGCGTTTGAACCCAGGTTTCCTGATTCTAAGCCCAATTGCTAACTGGTGGTCTTCATAAGGAATGCACCTCCCCCTTAGTCTCCTCCCTGGGCAGACGGTGGGTGGGTCAGTCCTGGGGCTCCTGGTAGAGACCCCTCTTCCTCTCCATTCTCCTGCCACCACCAGAAGAGTGAGATGGTATGGAATGTGGGGAAATCAAGTAAGCAATTATCTTAATAGGCGACGGGATTGTTTTTCATTATTTTTGTAACTGACCTTCCTTGGGGAACCACAGGGTGATTCTCCTGCTGCCCCTTTGTAAACCGCTTGGATGTGCGTTGTCTCAGTGTCTTTTTCTCCCTTCCCCGTGTGTCTCTATCTCTTTCTTAAAGCTGGCTGGGATCCACCCTGGCTTCGAGAGTGAATCAGGGCCCCCCCCACCTTTATGCTATGTGACTAAAGACTTGTGTTTTTTAGGGCAAGGTTAGATTACTCACTGCCCTCCAAGCTCAGTGTAGTTCCCTGTTCTGACTGTACTAACATTCTGTGACCATAAAATGACATTGCTGCCCAGCTGTCGGTGATCGCTGGGATTTAGAATTCCCCCAGAAGTGGGGTGGGGCCATCTTAGCCCTTGACATGCTCTAGACTGCTCTAGACTGCTCTAGATCGGGCCTGCGGTGGTCATACTGACTTATCTTTTGTGGGCAAAAATCGAAATCCTAGGGCCTGAATTGAGGGCCAGGAGCTGTCACTCTAGTTTTGTCTGTTTCACGTTCTTCGCACAGCTGAGCTTTTTCTGACCCTCTCTTATCCTCCACAGGTGGTAAGCTGCCCCCTCAGTCCCCAGGTGTGGGCACAAGACCCTGCCCAAACTCACCGGTTTTCAGGACAGGCAGTGAGCCCACCCTGAGCCCAGCCGTGGTTCGGAGGGTCTCCTCGGACGCTAGGGCAGGGGGGGCGCTGAGGGGCTCAGACAGCCAGCTGTGCCCCAAACCTCCCCCCAAGCCCTGCAAAGCGCCCATGCTCAAGGCTCCCCGGTCTCCATCCACCTGGCTCAACTCAGAGGCCAACTACTGCGAACTGAATCCAGCCCTGGCCGCAGGCTGCGATGGGGCAGCACGGCCGCCCTTCTGTGCCCAGGACAGCTACGTGGACCTGCTGACCGCCAAGCAGAATGGCGGGCCGGCTGCCCGGAACTCTGACACCAGCTACTTGGTCCTTGATGACGATGACGGGGCAAAGCCTTGGGAGCTGCTGCCGACCCAGAGGGACAAGGGGCAGGAGGACGAGGGTACATTCGTGACACCCCTCCTGGAGACTGCCTCCTCCTTCAAGCCCAACGACCTTGAGTCGAAGCTCCTTCCTCCTGAGAACAAGCCCCTGGAAACCACGATGCTGAAGCGTGCGAAAGAACTGTTCACCAACAACGACCCCAAGGTCATTGCCCAGCACATGCTGAGCATGGACTGCAAGGTAGGTGCCCGGCGGGTGGGTTTGGTCGGACTTGCAAATGTTTGGAAGGGAGATCTGTCTGGGCCTCATTCTGCCTTACCTTGTGACTGCTTTGCTCACAGGAAAACTCAGATGATAACCTGGGTGTGGGGATTTATTTAAGGGGTGGGGACTACGGGCCGGGACAACCCTTGCCCAGGCAGGAAGCTTGTAC
The DNA here is from genome assembly GCF_000442215.2 of Lipotes vexillifer. Lineage (NCBI taxonomy): Eukaryota > Metazoa > Chordata > Mammalia > Artiodactyla > Lipotidae > Lipotes > Lipotes vexillifer. The sequence goes on along the minus strand of NW_006796034.1, from coordinate 337,827 downwards.
AATTCACCTGAGACAGAGGGACGCAGGCAGCTACCCAGGGCCGTGCCTTCCCTCTCCCGCCCCCGCTGTGTCTTTCTCCCAGCTGGCGTAGATTTTCAAGTTCTCCCACAGCCTCAACTCCATCAGAACAGGTGAAGTCAAGTCCAAAGAAGAGTAGATTGTAGATGAAAATGTAGTTTCTGGAGTAGCAGAGCCTTGGTTGTTTTTATTTTCATTGTACATGCTACATATGTACATTACATATTTGTTTTATTGTTACGAAAATGGTCTTTAGGATAAACATTTTTAAAGTTACTTGCTCAATTCAGAAAAATTATAAAATACAATTATAAGATACAATTTTAGAAAAATTATACAATACAGATTAAAAGAAGAAATAAAAATCCAGCTTCTTGATGATCACTATTGTTAACATTTATTCTGCAAATAGATACATGTAAATAATAATTGCATGCATATCTATTTGTTTACCACAGAAATGGCACAGGTCTATATATACCATTCCAAACCCTTTTTGTCTTCCATTGAACATGTCATGACTATGTTTCCATGTGACTATGTAAATCTGTGTTTACATCATCATCCTTTTTTATAGGAAGCATTTCTTTTAGATATGGGTGGCTTTTGTTCATAGCTGGCCCCAAGACAACCTCATCCTTCAGAGAGAAATTTCTAGAAATCAGGTGTTTAAGGCTGGGGTGTGCTTAGCCCGTGCCTCAGTATAAGGAGACAGATCCCTTCATTTGAGCAACAGATAAGGACTTAGAGAGATTTAAAGTCCTTTTTCATTTGTAGCTCAGTGGAGTCAATTAGCTTCAAAGATCAGGGCTCATTGAGGAATTGGGTTTTCCTAAATAAATTTCCTGGGTCATGAATCATGGCAGGAAATCTAATCTCGGAGTACTCCCCCAGTGAGTTCCTCAGTTGACTGAAGCTCACAGGGGCGCAGAGGGCCTCCCAATGTTCCTTAATGAGGAACATTAAGCAGGTGCTGGCTGCTCTGAGTGAACAGTCTGGGGGGCTGCCAGGAAAGGGGCTGTGTTGGAAGAACAAGGGCTGTTCCCGTGGTTGGCTGGGTGTCCTTGGGCAGTGCCCCAAGCGGTCAGATAATTTGCCTTGTTAAGACCTTACCTCACTTTAATGTGAGCTAAACCTGTTTGGGCAGGAAGAGGATTTAGGTCTCCTGTTCCAGTAAGTAGCTCTCATCCTGGGCCCTGGATCTGAGAGCAGAACCACACCAATAGCCCAGGAGCCTGGCGTGAACCTGTCTGGGTTCTCCATGGAGGAAGCTCCTTGTGGGACCATGGGTCCGGGTTTACAGAACAGCCTAATTTCCAGGAGGAAATGAATCCTTCCCCGTTGTGACCTCAGGCGGGGCTTGGTGGTAGTCTAGGAGGAGGTGAGACGCCTGACCACTCTTTGCAGGAGAGTCTGGAACCTTCCCACTGCCTTGGAAGTCTGTTCTCAACTGAAGGAATGTGCAGCCTGCCCTCCTTCTTGTTCTGTTTCTCTGTTTGCATTTTGTCCTCCTGGTGAGGGTCCCACTCCCCTGTCTGCCTTCAGGCACCCCTGGAAGAGGGGTTGGACAGAGCCCCCAAGCAGCGAGGCAGAGACCTGAGCAGGAGCCCCCTGACTGACCCCCGTTCCCAGCCCCCAAGGGCAGGCTGTTAAGTCTTCCTTCCTCCCTCCAGAGTCCCCTGCCATTTCCTTATTCTCTTCCTGAACCACTGACTTCAGGGCTTTGCCAACAAATCACGCACAGCTAGCGTCTGTAAGAGGGAAACAAAACAAAGGCTGTTGTTACTGACTCTAAATGCAACCAGATGGGGCCACCAGAAGCCGAGAGCAGGCCCTGGGCAGCTGGTTCCCACCTGTGCACAGAGCCTGGGGTGTCAGGACAGGTGGATGGCCCTGAGCGCCTGGAGGCTGCCTGCCCAGCAGTGTGAGCCCCTCCCCAGGCTGAGCCCCTCCCACCCTGCAAACGGGCACCGCCTTGGCCTCACTCACCCGCTGGGCTCTGCAGAAGCTAGAAGGGAGGCCCAGCGGCCAAGGGCCTGGCCTCTGGGGATGAACTGCCTGAGTCTAATGCCACCTCCCCCTGCCTCTCGGTGTCTCTAAAAGGAGAACAATGCCATAGCCCAGGTGGTTGTGAATACCAAAGCCTCATACCATGCCTGCCCCAGAGTGAAGCTAAGTAAGTGTTCACTAGTGCTCTGTACTGAGCCTTGGTTGAGCACCAGCCGTGGGCCAAGCCAGGCCAGGTCGTGGTGGGAGAGGCAGGAGCAACAGTGACACAGAAATTCAGACCACAGCCCAGGTGGGAAATGCTCTGCAGGGGAAAGCACAGGATTTGCAGGGCCTCTGAGGTAGGGTCTTAAACATAGGGGAGGGAGGGAATCAGGGTGGAGATGTCTGAGATGAGTTTTGAAGGCTGAATAGGAGTTGGCCTGATGAAGAACACAAAAGGCATCTTCCAGGTAGCAGGCAACACACACGTGCGGAGACTCAGAGGTCAAAAGCCGTGGGGGGAGGGGTTGGTTTCTGGAGGATTCACCCTGTGTGGGTGGTGAAGGGCACATGGGGTCAGCTGGGGGAGGGCCTGGGGTCTTTCCTTCTTGTTTTTAAGTCTACTTTTGGGCTCGTGCCAGGTTGCTGCCTTCAAAGAACTTGGCAGTTCAGTGAGGGAGGCAGGCCTGTAAGAGCACAGTGCAAATCAGAGTCCTCTGCAGAGGACAACAGACACGGATAGTGGAGCCAGGCAATCTCATTTCTCTGGAGAAGGTCCCTGGCAGCTGCGAGGAGAGCAGGGCCAGGCCCCTCTCAGGGCTCCCCTGGGTCACTGCAGCAACTCCCGGGGCAATGGGATGAGGATCCAGCAGAGTTCAGAGATCCTGCAAAGCTAGGATGGCTGAGATCAGAAGAGCAGAGGGTGGCTAGAATCACTCATCGTGGGGCATTGATGTCACCCTGCACTGCCGGGTCCAGCTCATAGTAAATCCTCTACGAGTGTTCATCCCTCCTCTGCATCGCTGAGCTGCATGGCCCCAGGCTTTTCCAGGAGACCTAATCCAGGCTCTGCACTGTGACCTCAGGACCCCCTTGTTCCATAGCTCAGCCTTGGGGCAAGCAGGTGTCAGCATTTCCTGGTAATACGTCAGGAAAGTGACCAGGGGATTGCATGTTTACACTGAAGGAAAACAGACTGGAAAGGAAAACAGCTTCCAGAATAAAACTGAGTCAATGACAAGCCTTTGACTCTTGTTACACAGAGTGTGCATGAATTGGATGTGTTGGGTTTGGAGACTCTGACAGGACAGGTGTCTAAACAAGCAAGCAAAATGCGCGTGATTGCAGGTGGCCGGGGTGTGCATCAGGGCTGTCTCGTCATGGTCAAGGTGTAAATCTCTTTCCAGAGATCTGGCCAGAATTCTTCCCCCTTCCACGTGGCCAACAGTTCACAACTTGACTTTTTAAATAGCTGGGGTTTTAGGGTCATTTGATCCTTGGCAAAGTCTTTGAGAAAGGTGAACTTAGCCGTTGTGTTAGAGAAGGGGAAACTGAGGCCCAGAGAGCAGAGTATGAATCCTGCATCCTCTTCTGGAGTCTGTGCTGGACAGTTCATCCCCGGGGCTGACAGTGGTGCCTCTGCTCAACCACAGAAGTTAAGGGTCAAGGTTAATAATATCAGCTAAACTTCCAGATGTTTTTCGTGGCCTGTTATGAAGACACCTGGACTGTTCATATACCCGGGATAATTATAGTTGAGGACAACACTGGCTCAAGGAGAGGGATTGTCCCGCGCCTGCCGCGTGTCCAGGGTTGGTTTGACCCACTGTATCTGCTAGTTGCACTGTTAGTACATCAGTGCTCCGTGAGTGTCACCAGCCCCGTTTTAGAGACGGCCTAACTCAGTTGTAGTATTTGGAGGTAGCATGTAATAACCCTAAGTGGTCAACTAATACCTGATTCCAGTAAGCTGTGATCACACACTAGAGTTGAGTTGGGGAGAGCTGGCTGGGACAAACAAACCAGATTTCCTTTAAGGAAGACCTCTCGGGGTGGTGGTGGGGAGAAGTGGGTGTGTTTGAGGCCTCGGGTTTCAAATCGCTATACACGTTTCTAATGGTTTCCAGACGTACACTGCGTTTCCTGAGCCCAGGAGAGGTGTAATTAAGGGTAATAGGAGCCAGCCCTGCTGTTAAGTGAGAACATGAACGGCAGAGCCTGCAGCAGAGCAGCATTTGGACGCAGCTCTGCTTTTCCACTGCAGGGGATCCGTTTGCTCTGCGCACACACAGCCCTGCTGTTGGCAGCAAAACATCACAGCAGGATCCAGCCTGTGTTGGACAAAAGCTTGAAGAACTGTACCATTCTCTGACCAGGCAGAAACACCAAATCTGCAGATTTTGCAGACCAATCTAGGTGCTTTCCTCCCAGGTTTTACATTCCAGTATGTGTATTAAAATCCTCCAAATATATTAAAACTGTATCCTAAGATGCCACTGCTTAAAAAGAAATGCAACAAGTCAAGTGCATCCACACTGTTCCAGTTGAGTGTACTTCTTTCCATGTGATAAATTCGTGTTTGCAGTAAGCCCACGTCCTGGTCCAGTTCATTTCAACCTGTGTTCTTGACAGGTCGCGAGGATACTTGAAGTCTCTGAAGAGATGAGGAAGAACATGGGCATGAGCTCAGGGCTGGAGCTCATCACCTTGCCTTATGGCCACCAGCTGCGCCTGGACATCATCGAAAGGTGAGCAGTGCTGCTCTGCATTTATGGCACTTTCAACTCCACAGGCTGCAGAGCCACAGGTTTCAGAGCTGGGAGAGGCCAGGCACCCACCACCCCAGTTCTGCCTCACTTGAAGGCGGGTGGCCCAGAAGCCGTAGCCAGAGAAGTCATGGAGAAGCTCAAAGAGACAGCAAAGAGGAAGTCAGGGAACAGAGAGCACATTCCCGTCCCTGCTCCAGGAACAGGTGGAGGAGCGGACAGATGATCCGCCTGGGAGCACAGCTCACCACGGCCCCTGCCAGCCTGGGGTGGGAGCAGTACTGCAGGCAGGCAGAGCCCGGACGCCATACCACCTCCAGCCCGGCTCACTGAGCTGCGGCCCCCTTGTCTCTGGAGTTCAAGACTGCTTTAGGAATTAAGTGGGAGTTTGTGGGGAAGTTGGGAAGAACAGAGTCTGAACAATGTTTTCTCTGAAGGGAGGGCAGATGGGGGATCAGAGGTCAGGGGATAACGGAACTCGGGCCCCTGGCCTCTGAAGCATCACTGCCCTCTTCCCACAAAAAGCCAGGGCCCTGGCTGTCCATTAAAACCCACTCACTTGAACATCGGATATTTAGAAATTAGAAAGCTAAAAGTAGTGAGGCACGTTTTTAAGAAAAGAAGCACTAGACTAGATTCTCATATTACCATAGAAGTTGGCCTTTTCGACACAAAAGAAAAGATAGTTTTTTGTGTGTGAGACTATCTTGTTATCTTAAATTTTCTGTTTCTCCAGCCAGGTTCCCAATTGCCACGACACACATGTGGTCTTTAATGGACAGCCAGGGCCCTGGCTTTTTGTGAGAAGAGGGCAGGGGTGATTCAGGGGCCGGGGGCCCGAGTGCTGTCATCCCCTGCCCATGGCTTTCCGTGATGTTCTGGGTCACAGCGCTGTCCTGTACAGCAGCTCTCTGTGATGGCAGAAATCTCATTACAGCAGCCACTAGCCACATGTTGCTACCGGGCACCTGCAATGTGGCAACTGAAGGATGCAGTGTTTTATTTTACTGTGTACTATTTTAAGTGTAAGTAGCCACATTGTGGCTAGTGGACAGTGCAGTCCTAGGCTGTCAGCCCCTAGAAAGTGAACGTTGTATTTTAAATAGCCTGGGAGGGTCGGTAACAGCTGCTTTCAAGGTTACCTGACTATGAAGCAGATAAAATGGCTCCAGTACTCTGCTATTGCCCTGGCTTCGCAGCCACAGATGCATCCCGTAGGAAACATGGAGAGTACCAAATGGAAGACTTCTGGGAGGCAGGAGGACAGGGAATGGCCCCTGATGCCTTTGATCAGAGGCCAGGGTGGGTACTTGTTGGCCTGTTGTTCAGTGTCTTTGGGCAATTGTAGGTCCGACTTCCGAATTTCCCTACTTTCCCTGCTCAGACTGTTCTAGATGCTAGCCCCGCTCTCCAGGCGTCCTCCTCCCTCCCCATGCCGCAGGGGCCTGGCTTCTCATTTCCACTAACTTTCCCTCCTTCCTGGTCTGGGTCCAGTGGTCATCATTTCCACAGAGACAGCTGTGCTGCCAGGCATCCCAGTTTCTCATGTGATACACTTCAGCCTGAAAACTCCCCAGTTGCAGGCCTTATTTTATCAGTCTCATTAGGTGTGTTGGGCATGGATTCTAGGCCCAGGCTGAGGTCAGCAGGCTTGAGGCTTCTCTCTGGGCTATTTTCTGACTTCCACTCTTGTCTACATCCATTTCCTCTTTCTCCTGATTGCCGCCTGCCTGGGGTCTGGCTCCTTGGCTTGTTTGCTGTTCAGGGCTGACCTGTGGGATCTACCTGCTAGGGCTTGGAGAGCTGTTTTCTCCATTACAGTGTGTTTACTAAATAAAGGCCAAGGTTATAGCAGTCCTGCAGGATCAAATGACACTATTGTGTTTGAGAATTGAATACAAACTACCCTTCATTTTAAACTTACCACTTCACCCATTCCAAGCCTAGCAAGCAGAGATATCCTTCGTATAACGTTTAGTGCCTCCCCCTGCCGACCCCGGGAGCTTCTGCTGTAGGGCCGCCTTGCTGAGCTGGTTTCCTCGTGGTGGTGTACGCAGGAGGCTTGAGGCAAATGTTGGTTAAATGAATGGATATAATTACCCAAATCGCTGTTGATATGATGCCAGGTCTTAAAGAAGTAGAGAACCTGTCTTTTATTAAGGGGCATTAAAACACAGGAAAAAACACTGAATTAAAGAATCAGTTGAAGGCAACATGGGAAGTTAGTTTACTATTAAACATCTAAAATGTTTGGCTCAACCTTAACAGTTTGCAAATGGGTAACAAAACTCTTCAATAAGTACAACAGATAATAAAAATATACTTTAAGCCTATTTTAGGATCCATTAATTAGGAAAGACAGGAAATCAGCAAAAAAGATAAAGAAAAAGGAAAGAGAGACCAACAGGCAAAAGGGACCAAGATACAGAGGGAGAGATGCACATATAGATACAATTTTAGTAACTACTATTTGCTGGGTGCTGTGGTGCCAGGCACTTTTCATTATCTTTACACACACACACACACAGTCTTTCTCCCAACAACCCTTGATCCCATTTTAGAGATGAGGAAATGGGGGAGTGGAGCAGTCAGGTAACAGCCTAAGGTCACACTCAGAGCAAGCACACTGCATACCCACATGTGCAAACACTCACAGACAGCAGAGCCCGTTAACTGATTTAACAATCATTGGAGAAACTAGTGATGCTAAGCACTAGATGAATCACACCTCTCTTTGCTCTAGAAGAGTGAGAGAGACACCAGCACACGTGGGCACAGAGAGAAGCATGGTCTTGGCGTAACATCCTTAGCTGTGAACTTTCAGGACAGGGTGGCCCAGTTTCAAAGGGAAAGTCTTACTGTTTCGACTATCGCTTTGAATCAGGGCTTCACCTCCAGCACTGTACCAGCGCCTGGAGAAATTTACCTGAGGCTACTCTGGCCCAAGGCAGGAACTCCTTGTCCACAGGAGGAAGGAGAGGCGGGTTTACAGGCTGTGCTGCTGCCACCAGGAAGGAGACCTCTCTGCGACCCCATTCATATTGGTCCCATTGTCTGTAGAGAAAAGACTGCTTCCTGTTTGGGGTCTGCGAGGTTGACCTGTGTAGTTCAGGATGAGAAAAGGGAGGATTGTTGGCAGATACAAGATTTCAATTTTATGAGGTCTGACCTTACGGGGATGTCCTGCTGGTCCACTGTTGAGTCTTTGTCCACATCTCCATTCCCTTTCTGGCCCCTTGACCGGAGCCACAGACACTCCGTTCTTAGCTCCTCATTTCTTTCTTTGTTCTGACATCCATGTCGTCTTCCTGAATCAAGCATGTTCTCTCATTTTTCTGTCCCTTGCATCCCCCAGTCCAGAGGGCTCAGTGGAGGTGGCCCAGGGCTTCCCTGAGGAAGGGTTTCCCCGGTGTGTTGGGGGGACCTGGCGTCTCCGCAGACCTGTCATGGTGGAAGGTACAAGGAGCCACCTGCACTTTTGAGCAGCTTCACCCCAGGAGGGCCCTCTTCACATCCCCTGCTCCAGGGCTGAAGAGCCCTGTGCTGGGGCATCTGTCCTTTTTGACTCTCCATAGGACACCCACTGAGGCCTCCCTGGGGCCCTGCTGCAGTCAACCTGATGGGGGCGATCTCTCTGTTGAAATCAGCAACCAAACCGGCTGAGCTGCCAGTGCATCTCAGGGCGATAGCAGCAAATGGTGGAAAGCCAGTCCTTTCCCTGGCCAATTTGGTTTCGTTTCCTCTTAGTCCTGTTGGCCCTGGGCCTGACTGCTGTTTTCCTCCCTCTCAGACACAACACGATGGCCATCGGCATTGCAGTGGACATTCTGGGCTGCACGGGCACTTTGGAGGACAGAGCAGCCACCCTCAATAGGATCATCCAGGTGGCAGTGGAGCTGAAAGACTCCATGGGGGACCTCTATTCTTTCTCGGCCATCATGAAGGCCTTGGAAATGCCACAGGTAAATTCTCACTTGCTTTGTGCGGTCCTGTGGGCCTGTGTGTACTTAATGTTCTGCAAAGTGGTCTGCAAGCACATGCTTAGCAAATCACAGATGATTTTAATTAACCTCAAAAGGTAAATCGTATCTTAGTGAAAGCTGCTTTAATTAGGGGGCAAACAAGAGCAGTGCCCCAAGTATTTTGGTTCTGTTTTTAAAAACAGCAGATAATTGCTGACAACCTACACTTTCTCTTTGATATATGATAAGAAGAGTCATCCTCAGGAGCTATAGATATTCCTGAAGGACCAGTTAGGATGATCACGTCTGGCTTGGGTGTGTTGTATAAGAAGGAGACTGCTTCTGTCTGGGTCACCGGACGTGCGGGCAGTTTGGGGTAATGACTGACAAACTGGGACGTTTGGGGAACTGATCTCTAAGAATCCCTAGAGTGATTTATCTCAAAGTATGTTCCTCAGATCACCTAAAACAGACTCTGCTGTTAAAAAATTCTGATTCCTGGCCCATCTGCTACATAACCCCCTAAGCAGAGTTTCTGAAATCGGGCACTTTTAATTTATCTGCTTTGACAGACTGTTTTTAGGAGGAGGGTCAAAACTGAAAACCTATCTTTGAAGTCAAATGGACCTCACAGAGAAAAGTGGTCCTGTTGTCTTGACTGCTAGGAGTCAGCTTTCAGACTCCCGTTGTGTTAAGCCCTAGGTGCTCGGCGACTTCGAGTACGAGACCACAGTCCCACAAGCCCAATGTGCAACCCCTAAAACCAAAACCGCAGCTCATTTAGCTTGGCTGTTTCACAGCCACAGATTGTCTCTGAAATCCTGCCGGGTGCTCACTGAACATCCACCATTGCCACTGGGGCACTGTTGCCAAGTCAGGGCATGTTAAGAACATAATTTCCTTGCACGAAAGCGAGGTCACCTTTCAAACAAGAAGCTGAAAAACCTCATGCTTTCACCAGGAAATTTTGAGAGGGGTCAATTCCAATTACAATATTCCAAGAGCTTTCAAAATTCTTTAGATGCGCTGGAACTGTATAGGGGCGATATTTGAAATACACAAGTTCAGCCATATTTTCATGATATACTGACCTCTACTATACTAACAGGAGTTATAATTTTTCATTTGGGTTTTTTAATTTACATCATATTTATTTCCTCTTATCCAAAACTGCCTATAATTTTGAGGGCTAACAGGCTAGCTGTATGCATAGGCCCCCCAGCCCAGAGCTTTCTCTGAGAGTAGTGAAGGGGGTGTTTTGTGGCACTAACATGGTTGCTGTCCACGACATCAAACTCAGCAATTAGGGACTTACCCCCAAGCACCTAAACATGCCTTTACAGATGGCTGCCTCCCCCCACACAGCAGCATCAGACGCCTCCCTTCCGGAGTGCTTCAGCAGTGAGGGGGCAGAGTCCTCTAGGGTGTTCAGGGCCCTGCTTGGGGAGGGGAGTGGCAGGCCCAGGAAAAACCCGAGAGGAGAGTCACGTCATTTCTGTGTGTCATCATCTAAACCTGCTCCTTCTCTTCTCAGCTTCTGGGGTCGAGAGGGAGCATCCAGGAGATGGGCCTAGCCCAGAGACAAGGGCTCCATTCAGAAAGGCGGACGCTTCAGGGAGGGGGAAGAGGAGAGGGCGGGGTGGTAGGAGGCCGGAGGAAACACAGCCACATCCTTTCCTTCCCAACAAATCTGCTGATGGTGATCCTTTCTCACCTTCCTCTTGGAATACACAGGGAGCTCTTAGAGCCCAAGGAAATGAATTTCAGCTCTGCCATTTAGCAGCTATGAAACCTTGAGCAAGTTACCTAATCTCTTCTGTTTTCTGACCTGTAAAATGAAGCCAAAATACCTGCCTCATAGGGCATGGTGAGGATTAAATGAAATTCCTCAAATACCTGACAGAGTTGGCTCTCATTCCGTAAGTATTAGTTCCCTTCCCTCCTTCCTTGTTTCATGTAGAAAAGGTCAGACACGGGCTTGCTGGTTTTAAGGTGTGAGTGGGGGATCATTTATCTAGGGCAGTCAGAGTCAGTGGCATATGTTGGTTTTGACTGAATTGTTCCCAAAGAAATGAAAAGGAATGAGTAGTGGCATCATATGGTCTAGGCAATTTTCCACGTCTCAGACTTTATTACTTACAAGTAACATTAAAATGCTGTATGTCACATTCTACATCCTTACATCAGTATAACCTCTGTGGAGGACAGTTGGCAACTCCTATCAAAATTCAAAATACATGTATTTTTTGACCCAGTAGTTCCACTTCTGGAAATTTATCCTCCAGATATTTGGTAATAGAAAAATATGTTTAAAGCGCTTATCTACAGGAAACTAGTTAAACTATGGTTTATGCATAAATGGAACACTAGGCAAAAGTTTAACAAAACAAGACTGTTCTATGCTGTTTTATATGTACTTACACAGAATAATTTCAAAACAATGAACAGGAAAATATGTGTAGTATGATACGCATTTATTTTAAAAGGTGTGTGTGTCTCATGGGTCATTAGAGCAATGTGGAGCAGGGTCGGGGTGGGGATTAGCTTTTCTCAGTACACTCCTTTCAACTGCTTTGAGTTTTTACCATGTACTCCTATCATCCATTCCAAAACTTAAGCAAAAAGGTAGTTTTAAAAAGAGCCTTTTCCAAAACGATAACACCTTTCTTTCTTCCAGATCACAAGGTTAGAAAAAACGTGGACTGCCCTGCGGCACCAGTACACACAAACCGCCATCCTCTATGAGAAACAGCTGAAGCCTTTTAGCAAAATCCTGCACGAAGGCAGAGGTGAGCACAGGATCAGGACAAGGGGGTCTGGTGGCAGCTCTGGCAGTGTCCTATCTGTTCTGGTTTGATCGAAGCATTTAGCAGGGCATATTATGAGGCTCTGAGTTATCTGCAGGACTGTTGATGGGTCACCAAGGCTTTTATCAGATGACAGCATCGCTTGTAGGTCTGCAGTTGCTAAAACAAGACGTAGGCTACTAGTTACCTTATTTTGTGCTTAACTTTATAAATTGAGTTGTAATTTACATAACATTATATTAGCTTCAGTTGCACAATGTAATGATTTCATATTTGTATATGCTGCAAAATGATCACAATAAGACCAGTTAATATCTGTTACCATACATGGTTACAAAACGTTTTTTTTCTTGATGAGAACTTTCAAGGTCCACTCTGCTAGCTACTTTCAAATATGCAATACAGTATTATTAACTATAGTCACCATGCTGTACATTACATCCCCCAGGACTTATTCACTTTATAACTGGAAATTTGTACCTTTTGATCCCCTTCACCCATTTCACTTCTCCCCCTACCCCAACTCAGGCAACCACCAATCTGTTCTCTATATCCATGGGCTCAAAGGGTGTTTTTGTTTTTGTTTTTTTTAGGTATCACATGTAAGTGAGCTCATATGGTATTTATCTTTTTCTGTCTGACTTATTTCACTTAACATAATGCCCTCAAGTTGCATTCATGTTGTTACAAATTGCAGGATTCGTTATTTTTTAATGGCTGAATAATATTCCATTGTGTATATATGTATGTGTGTGTGTGTGTGTGTGTATACACACATGCATCTTCTTTTTTTACTGAAGTTATAATTAATTTACAATGTTGTGTTAGATTCTGATGTACAGCAAAATAATTCAGTTATACATATGTTTCATTTTTCATATTCTTTTTCATTATAGGTTATTATAAGATATTGAATGTAGTTCCCCATGCTATAAAATAGGACCTTGTTATTTATCTATTTTATATATAGTATTTTTTTTATAAATCTATTTATGTTTTGGTTGTGTTGGGTCTTCATTGTTGCGCTCAGGCTTTCCCTAGTTGTGGCGAGCAGGGCTACTCTTGCTCGTGGTGCATGGGGTTCTCTTGTTGTGGAGCACAGGCTTCAGTAGTTGTGGCATGTGGGCTCAGTAGTTGTGGCTCATGGGCTCTAGAGCGCTGGCTCAGTAGTTGCGCACGGGCTTAGCTGCTCCGTGGCATGTAGGATCTTCCCGGACCGGGGTTCAAACCTGTGTCCCCTGCATTGGAAGGCGAATTCTTAACCACTGCACCACCAGGGAAGTCCCTGTATATAGTACTTTGTATCTGCTAATTCCAAACTCCTCATTTATCCCTCCCCTTCTTTCCCCTTTGGTAAACATAGATTTGTTTTCTATTACTGTGAGTCTGTTTCCATTCTGTAAATAAGTTCATTTGTTTCATTTTTTTTAGATTCCACACATAAGTAATATCATATATTTGTCTTTGACACACTTATGAAGTATGGTAATCTCTATGTCCATCCATATTGCTGCAGATGGCATTATTTCATTCGTTTTTATGGCTGAGTAATATTCCATTTTGTGTGTGTGTGTGTGTGCGTGTGTGTGTGTGTGTGTGTATACCACATCTTCTTTATCTACTTATCTGTTGATGGACACTTAGGTTGCTTCCATATCTTGGCTGTTGTAAATAGTGCTGCTGTGACCACTGGGGTACATGTATCTTTTCGAATTAGAGTTTTCTCTGGATATATGCCCAGGAGTGGGATTGCCGGATCATATGGCAACTCTATTTTTAGTTTTTAAAGGAACCTCCATACTGTTCTCCATAGTGGTTGCACTAATTTTCATTCCCTCCAACCGTATAGAAGGGCTCCCTTTTCTCAACACACTCTCCAGCACTTATTGTTTGTGACTTTTTGATGACGGCCATTCTGACCAGTGTGAGGTGATACCTCATTGTAGTTTTGATTTACATTTCTCTGATAATTAGCAATGTTGAGCATCTTTTCATGTGCCTATTGGCCATCTGTATGTCTTCTTTGGAGAAATGTCTATTTAGGTCTTCTGCCCATTTTTATTGGGTTGTATGTGCCTATTGGCCATCTGTATGTCTTCTTTGGAGAAATGTCTATTTAGGTCTTCTGCCCATTTTTTGATTGGGTTGTTTGTTTTTTTGTTATTGAGTTGTATGAGCTGTTTGTATATTTTAGAAATTAAGCCCTTGTTGGTTGCATTGTTTGCAAATATTTTCTCCCAGTCTGTTGGTTGCCTTTTCATTTTGTTTATGGATTCCTTTGCTGTGCAAAAGTTTATAAGTTTGATTAGGTCCCATTTGTTTATTTTTGCTTTTATTTCTATTGCCTTGGGAGACTAAGAAAACATTGCTATGATTTATACCAGAGAATGTTTTGCCTATTTTCTCAGAGTTTTATGGTGTCATGTCTTATATTTAGGTCTTTAAGTCATTTTGAGTTTTTGTGTAGGCTGTGAGGGAATGTTCTAAGTTCATTGATTTGCATGTAGCTGTCCAGCTTTCCCACCACTTGCTGAAGAGACTGTCTTATCTCCATTGTATATTCTTGCCTCCATTGTCAAAGATTAATTGACCATAGGTGTGTGGGTTTATTTCTGGGCTCTGTATTCTGCTCCATTGATCCATATGTCTGTTTTCATACCAATACCATGCTGTTCTGATTACTGGAGCTTTGTAGTATTGTCTGAAGCCTGGGGGGATTACGCCTCCAGCTTTGTTCTTTTTCTTCAGGATTGCTGTGGCAATTCTGGGTCTTTTGTGACTCCGTATAAATTTTACAATTATTTATTCTAGTTCTGTGAAAAATGTCATGGGTAATTTGATAGGGATCACATTAAATCTGTAGATTGCTTTGGGTAGTATGGCCATCTTAACAATATTAATTCTTCCAGTCCAAGAGCATGAGTCCACATCTTCTTTATCCATTCATCCACTGATGGACATTTAGGTTGGTTCCGTGTCTTGGCTTTTACAAAATAATGCTGCAGTGAATGGGGCAGGGAGGTGGTGCATGTATCTTTTCAAATTAGTGTTTTTGTTTTATTCAGGTAAATACCCAGAGGTGAAATTGCTGAATCATATGACAGCTCTATTTTTAACTTTTTAAGGAAACTCCATTTTCCATAGTGGCTGCACCAATTTACATCCCCACCAACAGTGCCCAAGGGTTCCCTTTTCTCTGCATCCTTGCTAAAACTTGTTATTTCTTGTCTTTTTTATAACAGCCATTCTAACAGATGTGAGATGATATCTCATTGTGATTTTGATTTGCACTTCCATGATGTAGCTGTCCAGTATTCCCAACACCACTTATTGGAGAGACTGTCCTTTCCTCAGTGTATATTCTTGGCTACTTTGTCGCAAATTGACTGACCATATGTGTGTGGTTTTGTTTCAGGGCTCCCTGTTCTGTTCCATTGAAATATGTGTCCGTTTTTATGCCAATACCATGCTGTTTTACTATAGCTTTGTAATGTAGTGTGAAATCAGGGAATGTCATGCTTCTAGCTTTGTTCTTTCTCAAGATTGTTTTGGCTACTTGGCATCTTTTGTGGTTCCACATAAATTTTAGGATTGTGTTTGTTCTATTTCTATGAAAAATGCCATTGGAATTTTATAAGGATTGCACTGAATCTACAGATTGCTTTGGGTAGTATGGACATTTTAACAATATGAATACTTCCATTCTGGGAGCACAATATCTTTCCATTTATTTGTGTCTTCTTCAATTTCTTCCATCAATGTCTTACAGTTTTCAGTGTACAGGTCTTTCATCTCTTTGGTTAAATTTATTCCTAGGTATTTTGATCTTTTTGATGTAATTGTAAATGGAATTATTTTCTTAATATCTTTCTGATAGTTTGCTATTAGCATATGGAAATGTAACAGGTTTTTGTATATTTTGTATCCTGCAACTTTACTGAATTCGTTTATTCTAACAGTTTTTTGGTGGAGTCTTTAGGGTTTTCTAAAGTAATAGGTCATCTGCAAATAGTTTTATGTCTTCCTTTCCACTTTGGATGGTTTTATTTCTTTTTCTTCCCTAACTACTCTGGCTGGGACTTCCAATATTATGTTGAATAGAAGTGGTGAATAGTCATCTTTTTTTTCCTGATCTTAGAGGAAAAGTTTTTGGTTCTTCATCATTGAGTATGATGTTAGCTGTGGGCTTGTTATATATGGCCTTTATTATGTTGTTGTACATTCCCTTTATTCCCACTTTGTTGAGTTTTTATCATAAATGGATGCTGAATTTTGTTAAAAATAATTTGATCTTAATAGATGCAGAAAAATCATTTATCTTTTATTAATGTGGTACATCATAATGATTTGTGAATGTTGAGCCATGCTTGCATCCCTGGAATAAATCCCACTTGATCAATGTATGTGATCCTTTCAATGTACTGAATTCAGTTTGCAAATATTTTGTTCAGGATTTGTGGATCTGTGTTCATCACAGATATTGGCCTGTAATTTTCTTATCTTGTGGCATTACAAAGGTTACAGTCCAATAGGACCCATGGGCACAATAAGCCCCATTGGCCATCGGAGCTAGGCAGTTTAGAGGTGTCCTCTGGAGGCAGCTGGAGATACTGGAATGCCGGACAAGGGTATGAGCTACTTTCTGGGATATATCAGTGAGGTGGAGCAAGGCAGAGGGAGAGCACAAAGATTGCGTCATCCATTAGCCTCCATTGCTGAGAGGGCCTCATGGGTCCCAGTTGTTTGCCAAACCAGAAGCCTGCCTCTCGGGCTAAAGCTTTAAGATTAGCAAATGAGCCTCATTTGCATAATGTCCAGGCACCTCTCAATTGGCTGCCTCTGCACTGAGCCTTGGGACAGGTGAGTCCAAGCTTGCAAGCCCTTTAAGACCTGTTTCTCAGATGATTAATAGCCTTGTGGGTCTTGCAGACATGAGTACTGTTGGTTTTCAAAGTTAGATGTTTTGAGGGCTTGCCTTTCAGGTGCTGGTCTTAAAAGCTGGGGTACCCCATGTGGGGTTCAAGCCCTTTGCTCCTCAGGGAGAGGCTCCATGTTTTGAGTTCCCTCCCGATTGTGGGTCACTGTGCCAGGGGTGGGGTTTATAGAGAGATAGTCTCCCAGCCTCTCTTACCTGCTTTGATGTGGACCTTCTCTCATTTATGCAATGCATTCGGACAGTTTTTAGTTTTTTTCCAGAGGAAGTTGTTCCATATTTAGCCACAGATTCAGTGTGTCCACAGAAGGAGGTGAGCCCAGGACACTCCTACATTGCCATCTTCAACTGGAACTCTCTGCGCTTAACTTGGAAAGAAAGCATGACGTGGAAAACTTTACCCCTTGTTTTTCAGAGTCTACGTGTGTTCCCCCAAACAATATATCAGTCCCACTGCTAATGCCTCTTGTGACCTTAATGGAGCGCGAGGCTGTCACTTTTGAAGGAACTGACATGTGGGAGAAAAACGACGAAAGCTGTGAGATTATGCTGAACCATTTGGCAACAGCCCGACTCATGGCAGAAGCTGCAGACAGCTACCGGATGAATGCTGAGAGGATCCTGGCAGGTAAGAGCTGGTTTCGGTAAGCTGCTGTCTACTCTGCACAGTAACTGGAATGAAGGAATGAAAGAGCATGGGTGTTCTCAATAAGAAAGAGACCAAGTAGGAAAGATTAAGGCATGGGAATTCCATTTCCTGTATGGTTGATCACTACTTACTCTTAGTTCCTACCTGTCTTAGGGATCCTGCTTCTCCCTTCCTTTTATGTATTCTCTTGTGCCAGTGGTATAAACAGAGAGAAAGGATCAAGAAAGAATTTGTCAGCTTGTTTACCATTAGTACCTCTGATAATCACTATTAGAAAAGGTGATGGGCCAACATGAGGAGTTGGGAGTTCTATTTGACTTATCTGTATTCCTGTTTCTTCCCAGACACACTGGCAAGTGAGCTCCCCTGCTCTTGGCATCAGAGGGTCCAACATAAGCAAAGGCACTGAGAGAGCTTGGAGAAAAGTATGAACCACAAGTACTTGGCTTTGTATTAGTGTAAAGTGTGTCTTAAGGAGTGGCCAGCTAGGTTAAAGAAGGAGGTGTATACAGGTGGGAAGGCCTTCCATGTAGGACTGTGGCTGAGGAAGAGCCAGTGAAGGGTTTTAAACATGGGAGGATGTTATCACATGGTCAGATTTGTTTTCAGTTTGCCATCTTTGTGGAGGAAGGCAGGAAGACTGAAGCTTGCAGGCAAAAAGACCATTTAGGAAGCAAGTACAAGAATAAGGGCTTTACCAACACAGTTATCAGGGGTGACTATTTTCTCTTCCTCACTGTATAATTTTTTTTTTTTTTTTTTTTTTTTGCGGTACGCGGTCCTCACACTGTTGCGGCCTCTCCCGCTGTGGAGCACAGGCTCCGGACGCACAGGCTCAGTGGCCATGGCTCACGGGCCCAGCCGCTCTGCGGCACGTGGGATCTTCCCAGGCCAGGGCACGAACCCGTGTCCCCTGCATCAGCAGGCAAACTCTCAACCACTGTGCCACCAGGGAAGCCCCTCACTGTATATTTTTTAACAGTCTTCAAGGGCCCACAGTTTGCTCCACAAGGTTAAGAACTATATAGGGCAGAAGAGGCCTATTATTTCAACCTGAAACAAAGTTGTTAATTCAGAACAGAATTTGGGACTGAACAATTTGCACTGTGTCTGCTGGAGGTATAAGCACTACATACCTGTTTCTTTTCTTTTCCTCAGAAAGTTCTTCAGGGTTGGCAGTGTAGGACTCAAACCATAAAAGCCCGTAATTCAACTCACCAGATACTGGAATGCCTGCTTATACAAAACCAATAAGTATATTACATTAGATGTTGCCTAAGCCAATATATTAGGGTGGATTTTGAGAAAAGTAAAGTATGCTCTAAGCTGTTCTACAGCAAGTCACCTTAAAGGCATCTGATGGTATTTCTCAGTTGATCCTGCTACAGGTTTTCATAGCAAGTTCTCATTGCTAGAAGTGACTGTGAGCCCAGTAAGGGCAGAGATTTGCTCACCAACATATCCCAGCACTCAGCCCAGGGTAGGGGCTCAAAGCATAGTAACTGAATGAGTGGAAGTTGTCATCTGGCCTCTGGCTGGTTATCTGCCAAAGATATTTTGGCATCACATGGATGAATGGAATAGAAGCCTTCTATAATCCTCTCCGCCACCAAGATACTATGATCTAGATGGTGAGAATATATTTAATGACAGAGCCAACTACTCCAGCAGTAATCAAGGATGAGAAACATGCCTGCATGACGCTTTGGCTAGAGGTTTCCCCTGCTCTAATAGAGTTGACTGAGCATCCCTGGCCGTAAGTAGAGCAGATCTTCTCTTACAGAAGAGAAAAGAGAGTTGAGAAACAGGCCCACACATATGACTGTCGATTGTTTTCTGACAACAGTGTCAAGGTAATTCACTGCATAAAGTAATCTTTCAACAAATGGTGCTGGAACTACGGATTATCATATACAAAAAAAGGAATCTCAATCTTTACGTCACAGCATACACTCAAAACGTAACAGCTAACGTGTAAAGCTTCTATAAGAAAACATAGGAGAAATTCCTTGTGTCCCTGGATTAGGCAAAATTTCTTAAGATACAAAAAGCATGAACCATAAAAGAAAACTGATAACTCAAAATTTTACATTTTGCTCTTTAAAAGTCACCATTAAGGAAGTGAAAAGGCACACCACAGACTAGAAGAAAATATTTGGCAAACATGCATCAGATAAAGGACTTATATCTAGAATCTAAAGAAATCTTACAACTCAAGGAGAAGAGAAACAAGAGTTGAATCAACGGAAGATTTGAATAGACACTACACCAGAGTGGATATACAATGACAATAAACTACATGGAAAAATGTTCAAAGCATTAGTTATTACGGAAATGAAAATGTAAACCACAGTGAGATACCACCACATGCTATCTAGAATGACAATACCAAGAGTTGACAGCTGGACTCTTCACATGTTACTGATGAGAATATAAAATGGTAAAGTCATTTTGGAAAAGAGTTTGATGGTTTCTTTAAAAGTAAACATCTATTTACCATGTGACCCAGTAATTCCACTTCCAGAGAAATGAAACAAATGTCCACTCAAAGACTTAATCACAAATGTTCACATTATTCGTAATAGCCAGAAACTGGAAACAATCCAAATGTCTTATCAGTTGGTAAACAGAATGTGGTATGTATGTCCACATAACTGACTACTACTCAGCAATAAAAAGGAATGAATTATTGATAACATACAATAATATGGAATAATCTCAAAAACATCATGCTGAAAGAAGCCAAAGTGAAAGAAGCTTGACATAAAGTCCATGTTATATAATCCCATTTATATCAAATTTCTACAAAAGGCAAAGCAATAGTGATGGAAAGCAGATTAGTGGTTGGCTGTGGTGTGGGGTAGGTACAGGGATTGACTGAAAAGAGGTACTAGGGATTTTCTAGGGTGACTGATGGAATTGTTCTAAAGTGGTGGTGATGGTTGTGCAACTGTATAAACTGCAGCTAAAATGGGTGAATCATGACAAGTAAATTATACAACAATAAAGCCGTTAAAAAAAAGAGGTACTTTGAACACTCCTTCTCACAGCACTACGGCCCATGGTGGCTTGTGCACACGAATTTTATTCTATCACGTGTTAGTGAGTTTACTTGTTATTCTTTCTCTGAAGGTGCTGAGGTCCTTGGGGGGGGGGGGCTCTGCCCACCTTTATATAGAGTAGATCCTATTTTTTTTTCCCTTGGGGGCATTTTTTGAACGTTCTGAGAGATGTTCATTTTGATCCTACTTTAAAACAAGCAAGTTTTCAGTCTATTTTCAACACTGTTTCAAGCAGAACTGAAGTAAGTTTTTTTGGTTTTGTTTTTACTAGGTTTTCAACCAGATGAAGAAATGAGTGAAATCTTCAAGACTGAATTCCAAATGAGATTGCTATGGGGCAGCAAAGGTGCACAAGTCAATCAGACAGAGAGATATGAGAAATTCAACCAGATTTTAACTGCCCTCTCACGTAAATTGGAACCTCCTCCTATAAAGCAGGCAGAGCTTTGATAACTAACTCTCCAGAGAACCTTAGGATATAATTTCAAGCTTATCCAGTTTCTTCTTTGAGAAAGCTTATCATTTGATAAAGTAAAGTAATAATGTGCAAATCTGACAATATACAAGCTTTTAGTATCCACAGGATATTAAACATGTAAATTGCACAGAGCACACTTATTTATGAATTGTTTAAAATTACTACTGATTTTAAAATGAATGATGATAATTTATTAAGGTAACTATTGCTAATGCTGATCAACAAATTTAAGTGAAGACCCAGCTACATTGGCTGGTTGCTTTCTATTACCGAGGTATTTGACCATTTTAGTTTTAATAATTCCATGTCAGATAAGTGTAAATAGAAGAGTTTAAAAGCATGAAACATTTCAGAAGGTATCAGTTGTATGATATTCTTTAACTAAATATGAAAAATGTAAATAGTCATATGAAAATATATCTTTTTGTGAAACAACTGTATCCAGTCTCTTTAATATTATTAAACAATTCATTGTAGTACAATAATTAATTCTACCTCCTACCTTCCTGGGGCACCCTCTTCCCATGCCACTACACCCTGACTGATGATAGTAAACCAAAATCAATGAGAGTGGTATGGAAATTTTAAGGTTTCTGGCTTAGGGGACAGAGGTGAATAGTGATACAAGGTGGTAGAGCTGGCTCCAGAAGACCTAGGTTCCAACAACAACTGTGGTGCTTGCTAGCAGTTGGACTTTGGTCAAGTTAACCTCCTCAAGTCAAGTCCCGTGTGCAGCACAGCGCCTGGTACAAAGTGAGCACCAGATGTTAGTATATTTCATGACATTATTTCACATATTTCAAAATAATTACCTTTTCCTCTAGCTGATAAGTATGAGTTTTCCAGATTTGTTTTCTAGGTTTTTGACTTCCCAAAGGGGATACTTTCTAATTTATCAGTATCCGCCCCAATTTTTTTCTACTGTAGAAAATTTGGAATACAAGACTTTAAAATATAAAATATTAAACTTCTATCATCAATCAATCACTCTGCCACCAACAACTGTCACTTACCAATTTGCTTTTCCTATTCTAAATAATTTGGGGACCATAGAGAATAGTATTATATCCCACTTTTCTCAAATAAGTTGCAAGAATTTCACCATGACTGACAGCCTTTGAAAAAATATGACTGGTTCCAGAAGTTACACTATAATTTAACCATCACCCTATTATTGGTCATCTTGAATATGCCTGCCAGAACTAAGTACAAGCCTCTCATTGTGGTCTATTTAATAAAATGGAAATATTAGTTTCAAATCCTGGACTCTCTATTTCCATTAATGGGGCCTAGAATCATGAAGCCCTTCTCCCAGTTTTTCAAAGCCATCATCACTTTTTATTATTTCCTGAAAAATCCAAAGCACACTTCTACTTCTGGCAATATGGTGGTTCAGATGCTCTTAGAAAACCCTCTCACTAGAACTAAATTTTCAAAAACGTACCTTTTAATGCACTATTAAGCTTGATAGAATGAACGGGAAATCCCCAAGGAACAATCCTCTCCTCCCCACCTCACCCATCAAAAGGAACAGCAAATTTAAATCAACTCTGTAAGAGGAACTTAAAAACCTGGGTGGCCCTAGAGGCAAATACTGACATCAACTCAGCGATCGGGAGACAGTGTCTTAGCGGAGCTGCACATGAAATGCCTCCATTAAGTAGGGATCCTTAAAGGGTCCCTGTTAATAGGCTGGAAAAGAAATCCATCTGCCAGCAAAGAGAGGTTACCCAGGGAACAGCTACAAGAAGAAAAATAATGATAATGGTCTTTCGTGAGGATCTGGAACTACAAGCCTGCTCTCAAATAGGTCTGGAGTAAAATTCACAAAATTTACAAAACTCAAAACCAAGAAATTGATTTACAGTGGTAATAAACATACATATACACATACACACATATATACATATATATATACACATATACACACACACACACACATATGTGTATATACATATATATAAGACATAAGCAGGGCTTTCCTGGTGCTCAGTGGTTAAGAATCCGCCTGCCAATGCAGGGGGCACGGGTTGGAGCCCTGGTCCGGGAAGATCCCACACGCCGCGGAGCAACTAAGCCCATGCGCCACAACTACTGAGCCTGTGCTCTAGAGCCCGTGAGCCACAACTACTGAAGTCTGTGCGCCTAGAGCCCGTGCTGTGCAACAGAAGCCACTGCAATGGGAAGCCTGCGCACGGCAATGGAGAGGCGCCCCCACTCGCCACAAGCAGAGAAAACGCGCGCACAGCAACAAAGACCCAACAGAGCCAAAAATAAATAAATTTATTTTTTTTTTAAAGCAAAATTAGAGCTTCCCTGGTGGGCAGTGGTTGGGAGTCCACCTGCAGATGCAGGGGACACGGGTTCATGACCCGGTCCGGGAGGATCCCACATGCCATGGAGCACCTGGGCCCGTGAGCCATGGCCACTGGGCCTGCACGTCCGGAGCCTGTGCTCCGCGGCGGGAGAGGCCACGAGAGTGAGAGGTCCGCGTACCGCAAAAAAAAAAAAAAAAAAGCAAAATTAAAAAATAAAAACACACAAGCAGAAGCAGTGCCATGAAAAATAAAATGCTGGGGAAAAAAAGATTTAGAACCCCAACACCTTCAGATGCTGGAATTACCATATTTTGAATGCAAAGCACTCATATATGGATGTGTATAAAGAAAACATGAACTCAAACCGGAAATGAGTATTAAAAATGATCAGAGTTTAAGAGAAACTAAATATACCCTTTAGAAATGTATAATAATGAAATAAAAAACCCAATGGATGCTAATAAAGAGTGAGAGGTCCGCGTACCGCAAAAAAAAAAAAAAAAGCAAAATTAAAAAATAAAAACACACAAGCAGAAGCAGTGCCATGAAAAATAAAATGCTGGGGAAAAAAAGATTTAGAACCCCAACACCTTCAGATGCTGGAATTACCATATTTTGAATGCAAAGCACTCATATATGGATGTGTATAAAGAAAACATGAACTCAAACCGGAAATGAGTATTAAAAATGATCAGAGTTTAAGAGAAACTAAATATACCCTTTAGAAATGTATAATAATGAAATAAAAAACCCAATGGATGCTAATAATAAACAGAAGATTAGATCCAACTGAAGCTTTAAATGAACACAAAGATATATCTGAAGACCATGCCCAGAATACAGCAGAGATAAGAACAGGAAAAACAGAAGAGAAAGATTAAAAGAGTTAAATGATTTGAAATAGAAGGACCCAATGCATCTCAGCAGAGCTCGAGAAGGAAAGGGAGGTGGGGAGGAAGGAATTAATCCAGAAGAAAGGTCTGAGATTTAAGAAGGATTGGTGAGCAGTGAAACTGCTAAACTTAGAGGTGTATCCAGACAAACACTAAAAATAGTACCTACTATGTGATGTTAAAAAGTCAATTAACACAGTAGCACAAACCAGGAGTGGGGTGATCAGTTACTAGAGTTCTGATAAAGTGTTATTCTTTTAGTCAGTAGAAGGATTAAGATACTGATTAGCTTTAAGTTTTAAGTAAGTATGCAAAATATCAAGGTTAAATACTACAAGAACAGAAATTACAAAGTTTCAAACTAGTAGAGGAAAAAAATGGAGAATACAAACAAAAAATATGAGACATAGAAAAGTGAAATGAATAGCAGCACAAAGATGGCAGAAATAAGTCCGAACTTATCCACAGTCATTATAAATGTAAACAGATTGAACCCTCCAGTTAAAAGTCAGAGATGACCAACTAAATTTAAAACAAAACCACCTGGACTTCCCTGGTGGTGCAGTGGTTCAGAATCCACATGCCAATGCAGGGGACATAGGTTCGAGGCCTGGTCCGGGAAGATCCCACATGCCACGGAGCAATTCAGCCTGTGTGCCACAACTACTGAGCCTGCGCTCCAGAACCCACGAGCTACAACTACTGAGCCCACGAGCCACAACTACTGAAGCCCGTGTGCCTAGAGCCTGCGCTCTGCAACAAAGAGAAGCCACTGCAATGAGAAGCACGCGCACCACAACGAAGGGTAGCCCCCGCTCGCCGGAACTAGAGAAAGCCCCCGTGCAGCAACGACGACCCAACACAGCCAAAATAAAATAATTTTTAAAAAATCTTATACTATTTACAAGAGACATAAACCATAAAAATACATAGAAACTGAAAATTCTTTTAAAAAGGTCAGGATAATTATGAGAGAGGGAACAGGGTATAATTTGTGAGAGGGATGTGGTGGGTTTCTGAGGTGCTGGTAATGCTTTATTGCCTGACTCAAAAGTGATTGACTTTCTAATAACTTAAAGCTGTATATTTATGTTTTATACATTTTCTGAATATTTTATAATAACATGTTAAAACATTTTTAAAAATATGTGATACCTAGGCATATTTGTAACAAAATATGAACTTGGTGAAAAAATTTTTTAACTTTATTCTAAAAAAATCTGAAAACCACTGAAAAGTAGTAAACGAAGGAACCATGCTCATAAACTAGAATATTCAGTATTAAAAGATATTAGTTCTTAAAACGATCTATAAGCTCAATGCACTCAATGCATTTGAGTGCTCAATGCAATCCCACTCAAAATTCAATACGACTTTTCAAGCTAACTTGATAAGCTTTTCCTAAAACTTTAATGGCAAGGAAGTTGAGACCATCCTGGGAAAATAAGACGGGGGGGAGGGGGGAATCTGTCTACCAAATATAAAAGCTCATGATTAAGTTACAGTAATCAAGAAACTATCATTAGAAATTTGACATATGACAGGAGTAACATTGCCCATCAGTAGAGGAAAGGATGATTTTTTAAAATAAATAATTCTTGAACAACTGGTTAAGCAAATGAAGGTGGGGGGGGGGGATGTTCCTTACTTTATATCATACACCGAAATAAAATCTAGATGAATTAAGATCCCACATGTGAAAGGCAAAACCATAACACTTTTAGAAAAAAAATACAGAATATCTTTTTTACTTTGAATGAAGGAAGAATTTCTTAAGCTAGACAGGAAAGCATTAAATATGAAAGGCTGATCAATCTACATTAAAATGAACTTCTATTCATCAAAAGATATCATAGATAAATTGAAAGAACTGAAAGATGGTATCAGCAACACATAAAAATAACAAAGTATTAGTATGGTAGGCAGCCTCCAAGATGGCCCCAGATGTTCCCTGCCACCTGATGTTGACATCCTTGTGTTGTATACCAGGGTTGGTTTGCATCACCAAGTACACAGAAGTAATGGTATTCACATCTGAGATTAGGTTATAAAAGACTGCAGATTCCATCCTGAGTTTTTCTCTCTTGGATCACTCACTGAAGGAAGCAAGATGCCACACTGTGAACATCCCTATGAAGAGGTCCACAGGGCCTGCCAACAATCATATGAATGATCCTGGAAGTGGACTCTCCAGTCTGAGTCAAAGCTTTGAGATGATTGCAATCCTGGCCAACACCTTGATTGCAACCTCCTGAGAAACTCTGAGCCAGAGTCACCAGCTATGTTACACAGCAAGAGATAACTAATACTATTAGCATCTTTAATACATAAAGAACTCCCATGAATATATACGGAAAGACACCAACCAAAGACTAAAATGGGCAAAACATATAAACAGGCTTTTCACAGAAGAGGAAACACAAATGGTAAATATGACAAGATGTTCAACTTCATCAAGAGTCAGGAAAAAGCAAATTAAGACTATAATGAAATGCTATTTTACATCCATTGAACTGTAAAAAAAAAAAAAGAAAAAGAAAATTTAAAGTCTTACTCCTAAATTGTTGGTCAGGATATGGAGAATAAATAACCCTTATACACAACTTGTAGGTGTGTAAAAATGTTATAATCGCTTTAAGGGGAAAATGCGGCATTACCGTTTTAAATTGAAGATAAATATAACCCATAACTTAGCAATTCCTCTCCTAGGTATAGATCTCAGAGAAACTACTGTATCAGTAAACATGCACATGGATGTGCATTAAGAGCACTGTTCACACTAGCAAAATTCAGGAAATAGCCCAAATGCCCATCAACAGGAGACTGGATAAATTCTGTATATTTATATAATGGAATACTATACACAGTAAAATGAACTATGCATAAACATGGATAAACCTTAGAATACTGTTGAGTGAAAAAAGCAACTCTCAGAAGATACCATGCAATACACAAAATATTTACAAGTGGGATATTAATAATACATAAATCAGATGAATAAATTAATGTACAAATCAGTGTGCAAATCAAGTAAAATAATCCCCTTTATTCTTTAAACTACATAACACTGTTTATCAAGTGATGAAAGTGGCACAATTCATCAATCACTAATAACTTCCAAATAATTTGATTAAATAGTTGAGTTGGTATAATTTTTTGCTCAACATGGCTGCCATCTGCTGAACAATGCCTCCATGATTTAACACAGGGCTGCAAACTCTTCCAATGACTTCCCCCTTTCAGTTGCTAGTTATTAACTTACTAATGTGTTGTCTGGCACCTAGAGAGAGAGGACATGCAGCTGATCCTCATCTCATCTCATTGGACAGAATAGTACCATCTGGATGCAGGCTGTATGCCAAGAGACAGTGGCAGGAGCACCCCGCTAGAGGAAAGAGCGTAGAGAATGTGAGGAAGAGGAAGCAAGTTGGGTGTGGATTGATGATCCTAGTTGCCAGAACCGGGAGCTTGTGTTTTATGTCTGTCTCATTCCACACCCAAGACCGTGTCCCCCACATTAGCCGACTAAGAAATAAGCAATGGCTGGTTGGTGCCAGTCATGATTTAGGACAAAGACAGAAGGAGAAAGAGGGGAGAATAAAAATAAACTGAGCCAGTCTACCGGGGCTTCTGCAGGCCCTGAGACCAAGCAGTTTGGTCTGCCCAGGCAAGTGAGAGTAAAGGTGAACTTTTAGAGGTTAAGAGAGTGGACACTGTGATACTCCTCTCTGAGACCAGCCAGGGGAGCAGGAGTTGTGCTGTCACTTAACATACTCTTCTGGGTATTAAACAAAGGCTGGTAGTTTCCCTCTCCTCATACCTCTTCAATGAACAAGGTAGGCTACCCTCCACCACAAAATAAGTTGCCAAATAAAACGTTAAAAAAAAAAAAATCTAAAGGGCCATTACTGCACCACAAGGGGCTATGTCCCCGAACACCAGTGTCTACCCACACTCCCTTCCAGTCTCCCCAGCTGATACCAGAGCTTCGATGTGTCTCCTCCCCTTGAGCAGGATGAGGCATTTCTTTGGAGGAGGAACAGAGGAGGTCTTCCTCAGCTTAGGTGTCCAGGGCTTACAAAGGGCTTACGAAACCAAGGGTTTATGAAACCAAGACTCCCCAACACCTGAAATAATAGTATATCTACAGTAGGCCCGTCGACTTTGTCCCCAGTGCTCAAACCAGAAATGCATCACAGTGTCATGTGTGATTTCTGAGATAAACCACATGTAGTGAAACTTATACGATTAATTACAGTTTTTACTACTTTTCAGAATTATTTTTTACCCACCAGTAAGGAAATATTTCTACAGCATTAACTGTGGCTATATCAGTGTGCACTGGCTGAATATGAGCCAGTAACAGAGTATAAAACCATCTTTACAGGGTTTCCCTGGTGGCGCAGTGGTTGAGAGTCCGCCTGCTGATGCAGCGGACATGGGTTCGTGCCCTGGTCCGGGAAGATCCCACATGCTGCGGAGTGACTAGGCCCGTGAGCCATGGCCGCTGAGCCTGTGCGTCCCGCAACAGGAGAGGCCACAACAGTGAGAGGCCCCCGTACCGCAAAAAAAAAAAAAAAAAAAAAAAAAAAAAAAAAAACCATCTTTACAGAGCTCAAAAACATGGAAAGCTCATCAGGTTTAGAAAAAAATATCCATGTGATAAAAATGAAGAAAAGACAATAAACATAAAACTCAGGATAATGGTTATCTTTGAAGGAGATGGAGAGGATAATTTTCTATTTCTTAAGTTGACAGATTTATGTTTATTTTACAATGGTTCATAATATACTTGTGTTTTCTACAAGAAGTTCTCCTCAGGGTTGACATTTCGGGTCTACCAAATCAGCTCGTTGCAAGCTCCTATTCTCTACAACAGTGCTCTCACAATCTTATAAAAATGAGTATGAAATCTTGTCAATAACTGAGCTGAAATCAGGACAATTACGTCTGTAGAATTTCCCATTTGTATCTAAAGAAAGGAATGAGGCTAACTAGACATGACTTATTCTTAGGACCTAGGTCAGTTGCCCATTACATTTTCTCTTAAATGCTGACAAAATTATCTAGCACTTTTAAGAGTTGTCAAACTTCCCAGAACTTACTCTTCAAAATTTATATTTTCCAATGGGCAGAAGACCTAAATAGACATTTCTCCAAAGACATACAGGTGGCCAACAGGCAAATGAAAAGATGCTCAGCATCACTAATTATTAAATGCAAATCAAAACTACAATGAGGTACCACCTCGCACCCACCAAAACAGCCACAATTTTTTTAAAAAAATCTACAAATAACAAATGCTGGAGAGGGTGTGGAGAAAAGGGAACCCTCCTACATTGTTGGTGGGAACGTATATTGATGCAGCCACTATGGAGAACAGTATGGCAGTCCCTCAACAAACTAAAAACAGAGTTGCCATTAAGATCCAGCAATCTCACTTCTGGGCATATATCCAGACAAAACTATAATTCAAAAAGATACACACACCCCTATGTTCATAGCAGCACTATTCACAACAGCCAAGACATGGAAGCAACCTAAATGTCCATCGACAAAGGAATAAAGAAGATGTACATCTATACAAACGGAAAAATAGTCATAAAAAACTATGAAATAATGCCATTTGCAGCAACATGGATGGACCTAGAGTTTATCATACTAAGTGAAGTCAGAAAGAGAAAGACAAATACCATATATCACTTACATGTGGAATCTAAAATACGACACAAATGAACTTATCTATGAAACAGACTCAGAGACACAGAGAACAGACTTGTGTTGCCAAAGGAAGAGGGGGGTGAAGGAAGGATGGACTGGGAGTTTGGGATTAGCAGATGCAAACTTAGAGAATGGATAAACAACAGGGTCCTACTGCATAGCACAGGGAACTATATTCAATATCCTGTGATAAACCATAATGGAAAAGAATTTTTAAAAGAATGTATATATATATGTATAACTGAATCACTGTGCTGTACAGCAGAAATTAATGCAACATTGCAAATCAACCATATTACCATAAAACAAATTTTTTTAAAAAATGTGTATTTTCCCATCCCCCTATCTTTTGGCATCTCTTATATTTTCCATAGTCTCTTAGATTACAGACAGTGACTATACTCAGGAATATATTTGACCCCAGGTATTTGAGCTCATTGAAATAGGCTTGGTGGGTTTTTTGAGTATTTTTTTCACCTGCACTAATACCTTCTTCACAAAGAACACCTATTCTTTTCAACAAGTCTGAAGATCCTTTTCCTTTTACTGTTTCCTTAATACTGTTATGAAG
>NW_006796034.1:272944-307651 GCF_000442215.2 Lipotes vexillifer | reverse complement strand
TTTCCCTACCAAGTAGGATCTGACTTCCCTGATCTTGGTTCAGATAGTAAAAGTCCTTTTCATTGTTGAGTTTTTTGGTTGACACCGTTTTCCTGCTGTTTTGTTTTGTGTGTCCCTATTTCCAAGCTTGGCGTGGATCTCTAAATTTTCATCTCAACAGTTGCAACCTTTCATTGTTCAGAATAAAACCCCTGAGTTTTATTCCCTTTTAGGGTTTCTAGAAGTTACTAGTCATAGTTTCAGATTTGCTCTTTTAAAAAGCTTATTCTTCTGAAACTAAGACTTCCTAAAATCACTGACGTAACACTAACTGTGGCAAACACTCTCTTTCCATGTTTTGAAATGCGATGAAGACACAGGTGCTCTCTCTGACTGATCAGGAACCCAAGCAGAAGCATGGGAAATGCTGACCAACCTGAGGCTAGATCAATCTATGTAGTATAGGGAAAGTTCCTATGGATGCAGAGGCTAAGATGGTGTAAAAGCAAAGTCTGTGTAACATAGCTACTGTAGAACAAAGATTAAAAAATACAAATTATTACCTTAACTTAAATTCACTGTAAAGAAAGTTAACTTTTTTTTCCTTTAAGAAAGCTTGAGAGAAACTAAAACTAGAATAAAATTTTCAAAACTTCTTTGCAAAAATTGTTGCCCAACACAGATGCTTCCATTTATGGGACCTGGTCATCTACTTTGTATTACCTGGAACTTAGCATATTCAAGAACAAAACCATTACATCTCTTTAGTTCACACAGCAGTAAGAGATAATACTATACACCTTAACTGACCATGAAAAGATTATTTTATTCCATGAAAATATTCTCAACAGAGAACACTATCTTAAACAAAGCATTTACATTAAGAAATCAAAATGTGCACAAAAAGAGTAAAAATTACTGAAAAAATTAAAGACTTCTTTTGGACAATTCACATGTTCAAATTTAAGGATGATTTAAACTGTGCAAGTACAAATGTCTTTCCTATTGTAATAACCCATACACAGGTTGCACTATTCCACGTGAGGGAACTTGCCTCCTACGGAAGCAAATCCTGCTGTAAGAAAAACAAACAGTAGCTTGAAAAGAACAGTTAGTCCTCACAAGAAAGCCTTAAACTTTGCCCTCTGTGGCTGTTGCCAAAAAGCACAAGCACCTCAGGCTTTGTACAGAAGACAAACACAGCCAGCTCACGTTTCCTCTTCATTGCTAACCTTTAAAATAAAAATAGCACTGGATCTGAAAACTACTTTATGTAGTCTGTCAGTACTGAATAATGTCACTTTATATAAATAACCCTGTAACGAGATTTAAAATCTAAAACTTCATAGTTTACTAGCCTTAAAGGTAACACACTATCATGTCAGCTGTGTAACGGGAGTACTTGATCTTACGAAGGCATCGACTTTCACACAATTGTCATTCAGCTTTAGTATAACTGGTAGTACGATTCAAATAACACTGGGAAAAATTATTAAAGCAGTCACACAGTTTCTAAAATATCGCTTGAAATCCAACAATACACAGACCATTTCACATTCTTTCTTCCTTCAAAACGGTAAAGAACCAAATTAATGAAGCTTCCATGTTACAAATATCCCCCCCACCCCCACCTACCTCCCCATTAAATGCCACTAAGAAATTAGTTAAGATACAAGTCATTAACAGAATCACAAATGCGAGGGAGGACAACATGAGCAACATGAGCATAGGGGCACTGATGACAATTATATTTACAAGTATAAACATACAGAAACTCCCATTTTACAAGGAAAAGTGCACATAGATCATTACAAAGTTTCACTAAATTGTATGTGGTTCAAATGAAATCATCACTTGGAAACAGACTATCATTGTAATAATTAAGTGAGAAAACAGTAACCCCAAATTAAAAGACAATGGGAGGGAGGGCCATAAAACTTCTCATAAAAACACTAAGTAAAATGGACTCAGACATGTCTTTAGTTTGATGCGTAAATTTGAGGATGCACCAACAAACATGGTAGAGCTCTAAAAGCCACCTACCATGGTTGTATCGGCAGCTATAGCAGCACTGCCGAGCTAATGGAGGTCGCACTGAGCTGACACATAAAGCCCTTTGTGGGATACTGTAGTGGTAGTGTTGGCAATCAGCAGATTTAGGCACTCTAGTTTAAGGCAGCATTTGAATGGAAGCAGCTGACTTCTGACAACAGTTCTTTGTCTTGAGGTGGTGAGTATCTTCTGTGTTTATTATGCCAGGATTTCAGTGCTGACTATAGATTCTTCCCAGACAGGTGCTGAAGATGTATCATGTTTCAAAGAGTTCTTTCAACTGGGCTGTAGGCTAGAGCAGAGATGTTTTTTTCTTCTGATCATAAATACTTCAGGTTCACAAACTGCTTCTTCATAATGCCAAAACTGGAATGTTTTGCAGTGGGGAAGTTATAGCAGCGTACACAAATACTAGGATGGAAACATTAGTGCTGGAGATGTTTGACAAAGTGATTTGCACTACAAATGTAAAACAAAACAAAGGCTTTGACAAGAACAAGGGATTATAAAGACATGCCTGAAAAATCTAAACCCGATCACTCTAGACATGCAACAGGATGTTAAGCAAGCACAGAGGTGACGTAGGCAGACACTGACAAATGGCAAGGATTCTAACAGACAATGGGTCTAAAAGCCAATTAAACAGAGCTGTGATGGACAGTCCTGTTGGGACAGTCAAAAATGGCAAGGATTCTAACAGACAATGGGTCTAAAAGCCAATTAAAAGAGCTGCGATGGACAGTCCTGTTGGGACAGTCAGATATGACAAACTTAAGGACAGCTCTGCATTCTTTCTGATTTGGATATCAGTAAAATAAATGGGAAAAAAAAAAAGGTTAGCCATTGTTGGCTTTTTTTCCTTTATGCGAATAACTGTAATTGACAAGTTTAAGGGTTGGTATTACAATGATTTTTTTAAACAATGTACGGAAATGCTAATGAAGTTAGTAAAAAAATAATCATGTCTGCATGCACTCATGCAACTTGCTTCTCTCACTCTCTCTGAGCCTGACAACCCTAATACCCTCCCCCCAAAAGCAGCTGCATGTAACCTCCTTCAACATCTTGCCCATTTCCTCAGAAACCCTCTTCAGGAACCTGCAGTCCAGGAGGAAAAAGAAAAGAACAATTACTGAAGACCTTTGGTAAGACCAAAAGGAGTGTTCAGTTTAAAGTGTCCATCCCAAATGTCTCTAAAATCATTTTATAGTGAGCTATTAAAAACACCAAAACATGTTGGAACATGAGCAAAATTAAGGACCAGTCTCTTAATTGCTTCCTCACTTTACTCCCCTACACAACTAGCACTGCACATGTCTTGATTATACAGTGTTTCCAACAAATGCTTATTAAAATTAATTGGAAAAAAAAACTCCTAATAATTGACGATTCAGCTAAAATGAGGAAATGCCCTCAGTGATGGTAGAGATATATTCCTCCAACCCAGTTAGTGAAAAAAGTCATTTTTCTTTCAAGTAAAATTTGCTAGTACTTCTCCTCCATGCAAGACTTCCTCTATCTTAGTTTATTTAGAATCCACTTTCCTATGTATAATTGCTAAATGCTAGGATCACTAAAGTGGTATTTCTCAAAAGACATTTAAAGATGAAAAATACAAGCATTAATTTAGAAGAAAGCTTGTACATTATTGAAAATTATTAGAAAACCTGAAAATATCCTTGGGTCTCAAAAGCAAGCCATTTTATTCACTTAAAGAGCAAGACCAGGCCCGTTTATTTTGCACGTCTCTTGATTAGCCTACTACTAAAACAGATTATGTGTTAGGTGCCTGTTTTCTTCCTTTAGGAAACCGAAGTTGAGAATAAGGACAAAAATGAAAATGATTACATTCGTATTTTATCCAATTAGCCAACTATTATTACATTTTTCCTAGAAACTGTAGCTACAATTTCAAAACCCTAGACCAAACCACTCTTTTGGGCATCAGCTTTGTATAGCAAGCATTTCAGAGCAGTTTTACTTGAGTTCACTACAGTCACTGTGTTTCCTGAAGCAAAGTGTAGAGGGGTAGGGAGCTTTCTATCCCTACCCCTCTACAGGATGGATTCCTGCCCAGTAGATTAAATTTTATGATTTATAAGGCAAAAAAACAAATCCTTCACACAGACTTAAGCAGGACATAAAGCAAAAGGCATCAATTAAGCTTCACACGAACATCACTCAAATGGTAAAGCGTCACGAGAACAGTTTCTTGTAATAGTCACATCTCTAAGATCGAGCCTACACTCAGCTCACACAGTGAACAATAAATCTTGGATGCCCTTTCAGCTTTCTTATGTTTTCCCACCCATTGACTGTGTTTTCATTTTGTTATAGTTCCTATGTCATACATGTTACAAAGCTGCCGGGTTAGTTTAGATGTAAGTTACTGCACCTTTACTGTTTTTCTCTAGAGTTACATCTATGTATGATGTGGGAACGTAGCCTTCTTCACCACTCTGTCTCCGAGCTCTTGTCCATCCATCACCCTTGTCCTCCTCAATAATGTATAGAACTTCACCTTCTTTCATTGCCAGAGTACCTTCATTATGTCCTAAATGAGCACAAGCATAATTTAAGTATAGCAATAATTTTGAATAAAAGTTACAAATACAACAAAAAACAACGTGGAACCCTACTAGATTTCAATGTAATAGAACTATGAGCCCACTGACTCTCATTACGAACATCTCTATGATGCTTTGTAGTTTACCCAACAGTTTCATATACTTACCTCATTTGAACTGCACAATAACCCGTGAGGCTGGCATTAACAGCAGCACCATGTAACAGATGAAATATCTGAGCTACAACAACACTGTATGATTTGACAGGGTACG
Source organism: Lipotes vexillifer (assembly GCF_000442215.2). Taxonomy (NCBI): domain Eukaryota; kingdom Metazoa; phylum Chordata; class Mammalia; order Artiodactyla; family Lipotidae; genus Lipotes; species Lipotes vexillifer. Next base: position 302,780 of record NW_006796034.1, on the reverse strand, counting down.
CTAACTCCTATTTCACTACTCCAACTCCTTCCCCAAATTTGAGTGGCACTGTTATCTAGAAAATTCATGAAGTTCAAAATAGTAACAAGACAGTGAGAGGGTTGGAAGAAAGAAGGAAAGAATATAATTTGAGGAGAGAGCAGAGAAAAATCCAGGTCCAACTCTGGTGATGGTAGAAGCAGAATGATCACAGCCACAAAGCACAAACTTCCTTCAAAACTTCATCAGCCTCAGGCCTCTCTTTCTTCCCAATCCCTCAACCATTCCCAACCTGCTTAGCAGTAACAGTTTTCACAAATGAATATTTATTTAACATACACTAAATCCTTCCCTTACTCTCTGTAGCAAATTATAGCAAGATCTTATTTCATACTATTTTCTCAGAATGAGCAGCAACTAAAAACTACTCAATTTAAAAACCAAAACAATGGATGGGTAGGGAAGGGCCTTAAATTCATATACCATTATTTTTATTTATTTATTTATTTATTTATTTTTGCGGTACGTGGGCCTCCCACTGCCGTGGCCTCTCCCATTGCAGAGCACAGGCTCCAGACGCGCAGGCTCAGCGGCCATGGCTCACGGGCCCAGCCACTCCACGGCATGTAGGATCTTCCCGGACCGGGGCACGAACCCGTGTCCCCTGCATCGGCAGGCCGACTCTCAACCACTGCACCACCAGGGAAGCCCCATATACCATTTTATAACAACTTCTTTGTAAGGGTGTTACTCTGCTCCTCTGTGAAATGAAGAAAACGATTTTTCAAAGTCCAAGAGAGGGAAGGGTAACTAAAAACCTGTAAGAGAGGGCCACAATGCCTTCCTCCCCTTACAGAGTCTCTTCTCCAACTATCACAGGGGGAAGGATGGCATAGTCAGAAGCTACCACGTTTCCTCCTTCCCTCACCTGAAAATATGGTCTACAGGGTCAGCATATGGTGGTGCCTATGCCACCACGAGCTATGCCATTTGCCTAGTACCTGCCGCTCAATGTTAGCAAGTTACAAGGAAGAGCCTGAAGTGATATTTACCAGTCTTCCACTTTCTGGGTTGAGCTACATGCTCAAGCGGCTTCAACTTTGATGAGTACATCAAAGTTGGGAAATTCTGTATCAACCAAAGTTGATAATTAAATAATGATCTTTATTAGGATGCTGATAACATAGGTAATTTTCTTTCAATGTCATGTACGGAAGAAAAATCTCTATACCTGCAGTGTAGTTAAAACAAAAATATTCACACTAATAAACTGGGATTATAATTTTCTGGCACTTTATTTAGCTATAAGGACACTACAGTGCATGACTCTGTATGTGGACTTTAAGGAACCAATTTTATCACTTATAGTGTATTAAGAAAATCATACCATCGAAAGGGTAGATAGCTTTGCAGTGTCCAATAGCAGGCAAGGGATCATCATCTTCAAACTCATCATCAAACTCACTGTGGTGACCATGCTGTTGGGGTGGCCCACGGACTTCTTGGTTTGCATCATCAGTATAGCTTCCCTCAGGGCTATGAAACAAAATTATCTCTAATCAAGTACATGGGAACTTTTTATATTACCTACAAGCTGATCTCCTCAGGATCAATTCAGAGAATCAAATAACCATGACACAGTTCCAAATTAAGTTTTCATTTTCTTAAATGTTGAAGTGTGTGTGTGCGTGTATGGCTTCTAATTCAAAATGCTTTTGTTGAATTTCCTGAAATTAAAAATTAAAAGATTACAATGTTCTAGGCACATAACATGTATTTAGTAAGTATGTCTCATTATCACTGGGTCCAGAGATAAAATGGAAAAATGTCACGGACATTTGGTTTTTATCATCCTGGATTCATCACCCCCTCTTTTTTCAAGAAAACCCTAAAATTTCTTAGGGGACCCACCCAGACCCATGTTCAGTTCACAGGCTTCAGGTAGAGTTGCTCTGTCCTGGTTCCAGAGGGTCCATCTTAGCACAGAACTTGTATGACCAGAGTGAATAGTTCACTAGTAGGCATGTAACCCAGTAAGATATGAGAGATACACAAAGACTTTTGCTTGGGATTGTTCAGAGAAGCTCCCTTCCTTTTCCACTGGACGTGAACCTGGAGAAATATGAGCTTAAGAGCTTTGGAAGATCACCATGTAGAGCCTTTAAATGAAGCCAACACAGTGTAAGGCAAAACTGGAAGGTGGAGAGAAACGGAGTACTGAAGATATCATCTGAGTTCCTAGATCAAGCTCTCCCTGAAGTCAGCCAATAAAATCCCTTTTCAGTTTAAGCCAGTATGGGTAGAGTATTCATCCTGTCACTGAAAACCAAAAGACTCCTAGTAAAATTAATTTCCAATTAATCATGTTAAGAGGAAAGTTAGTAACTAAGAAAATCCCAGAAAGCAGGTAATCCAAAGGCATTTTTTCTGTAAATTTTTACTTCAAAAAGAGAAAAGATGTTGATTTTGCTAAAGAATCAAATGACTGAATAAGATTTTCATAATTTGCATGATGAGATTTAGCAGTACTTTCAGTATGCCTGGAAGCCAGGTTCTTAATAACACAACCAGAGGGACTAGATTATTTTAATCTAGGGTTTACCTAATAACAAAAACCAGTGTATTTGTGACTATCTCTTGATATATTAAGGATATACTCTTTCAAAAAGTGATAATGGAGAGGAAGAGAAGGAGAAATTAACATTTGTCAAGCACATACTAGCATAGGTATTTTACTAGTAGGTGCTTTATGTACGTTATTTCAGCGGTCCCCAACCTTTTTGGCACCAGGGACGGGTTTCGTGGAAGACAGTTTATCCAGGGACCGGGGCGGGGGTGGGGGGACGGGATGGTTCAGGCGGTAATGAGAGTGATGGGGGCGGCAGATGAAGCGTCACTCACCCGCCCACCCGCTGCTCACCTCCTGCTGTGCGCCACCCCTGCAGTTGGGGACCCCTACATTATTTCATTCATTACTAATAACCCTGTATGACAGGTATTTTAATCTTTATTTTATATTTTAGGAAACTGAGACTCAGGGAGCATTAAAAATGAGCTGCTAAATGTGAAGGGGAGGGATAAATCAGGATCTTGGGATTAACATACACACACTACTATATATGACAGATAACCAACAAAGACCCACTATGTAGCACAGAGGACTCTCCTCAATATTCTGTGATAACCTATATGAGAAAAGAATCTGAGAAAGAATGAATATATGTATATGTATAACTGAATCACTTTGCTGTACACCTGAAACACACTGTAAATCAACTATAATCCAATAAAATTTTTTTAAAAATGAATTTGCTCAAATTATAATGTAATTAGGTAGTAAACCAATATTTGATACTAGATCTCTCAAATTGTTCTCTAAGGTGAATCCAAATTTGTTGGATTTTATTATGAGGGGGAAAAAAACATTACCCAAAGGGAGAAAATATCACAAATGGTATGAAAACATGGAAATTTAGTAAAATGCCTTTTGGAAGCCCTGATCCAATTTAACAATATGAATTTTTTTCCTTCACAAAACTTTGAGTAATTTGACAGTTAAATTTTTCTTTGGCATAAGCTACCCAACTCCATCTAAACCTAAAGGCAATCTTCCCAGGCCTGGGGAGCCTATGCCTCTAGACTACAGCTCCCAGAATTTTCCAAGTTCCTACCTCTCTGTTTGTAGACGCATTACAAACTAGAACTAAGCAGCAATATGAAATTTCATACTTCACCTGTAGCTATTATAAAGAAACAGAAAATTATTTAGGTTCAAAGATTGAGTTATTAAAAGCCAAACTTGTAGGAAAAAAGAGAACTGTTTGAAGTTTAGGACAAAACAGTGAGAAAAGTTTGGGGTAAAAGGAGGAAATACAAATAAAATGCAAAAAATAACCTTTCTCGTCCCTGTGTTACAAGGTGATTTATGTCACTGCTATGTCTTCTGTCTCCTCTTCCACCTGTTTTGCCTTCAACTTCAGAAAGCCAAGCCTTAGGGAAAAAACAAAACTGAGCTCAATAAATATATATATATTTTTTAATTTATTTACTTTTTGTTTTATTTTTGGCTGTGTTGGGTCTTCGTTGCTGCACGTGGGCTTTCTCTAGTTGCAGCGAGTGGGGGCTACTCTTCGTTGCAGTGTAAGGGCTTCTCATTGCAGTGGCTTCTCTTGTTGTGGAGCACAGGCTCTAGGCACGTGGGCTTCAGTACTTGTGGCTCACGGGCTCTAGAGCGCAGGCTCAGTAGTTGTGGCACACGGGCTTAGCTGCTCTGAGGTATGTGGGATCTTCCTGGACCAGGGCTCGAACCTGTGTCCCCCGCACTGGCAGGCAGATTCTTAACCACTGCACCACCAAGGAAGCCCAATGTATATATTTTAAAGCTCATAAAATATCCTACATTTAAAATGTGCTCTGGGTCTTTATAATTATGTAATTCTTAGAGAAGGGAAACCTTTATTTCAATTTGGTCAATGATCAACTTGATAGCTGATTAAAAAAATAGTACATTTAGTTTTACATAAACTAGTTTTAAATAAGGAAAAAAACTTCAGTGAGGGATTAATTCTAAAGATTATGATACCTGAACTTCCCTGGTGGCACAGTGGTTAAAAAGCTGCCTGCCAATGCAGGGGACACAGGTTCGATCCCTGGTCCATGAAGAGCCCACATGCCACAGAGCAACTAAGCCCATGCACCACAACTACTGAGCCTGCGCTCTACAGCCCATGAGCCACAACTACAAAGCCCGCACACCACAACTACTGAAGCCCATGTGCCCTAGAACCTGCACGTTGCAACTACCGAGCCAACACGCTGCAACTACTGAAGCCTACGTGCTCTGGGGCCCGCATGCTGCAACTACTGAGCCTGTATGCTGCAACTACTGAAGTCTGCGCCTACAGCCCGTGCTCCGCAAAAAGAGAAGCCACCGCAATGAGAAGCCCACGCACGGCAACAAAGAGTAGCCCCCACGCACCGCAACTAGAGAAAGCCCTCACGCAGCAACAAAGACCCGACTCAGCCAAAAGAAAAAGAAACAGAAAAAAAAAGATTATGATACCTTACTTTTAGATTATGGTACCTTACTTTTAGATCATAATGATACCTTACTTTTAGATCATAAACTCTAAAATAAAATATTTGAAGATAATTCTAGCAAAACCCAATCTATCATAATGAAGTTTATAAAAATGAACTTATCTTAGACAACTGCTAAATAACAAATCTACCTCATTCTTGTGGATTTCCATTCGCAGGCGGTCAATGTTATTCATGGTCTCTGCTAATTTAGGCTGCAAACTCCCTGGGTCCCCCATTTGTGGATTTTTCTCATATACATCTTTCATTTTGTTGAGTGCTTCTCTGAAAATGAGCAGGAAGACATAAAATTAAACATTTACTTTTACATGTTCCCAGATAAAAGAGTTTCATTTGATTCTGGGGACTCACATGCAGCCTAATCTTAAAAGTCATATCTCTTTAACTTTAATCAAACATTACCTGATTGAAGATAATCTGCACGAAGCTGATCAGGTACATAGTTAGTAATTTATGGAGGCAGTCTTTTAAAACATTTAGAATTTTAAAAAAATGATTTCATTTCTCATTTCTTGCTTCCTAAATGAGATTATATATATTTAATCAAGGACTGAAAGAATATTCCTTAATATTGTTAAACTCATCATGTCCCAAATCAAACTCATCATATTCTCATCCAGACACATTATTCCACTGGTGTTCCTTATCTTAGTTCACAGCATCATCATCCTCCCACTATCTATACCATCTTTAACTTGCCCCTCTCCCTCTAAATTCAAGTCATTCATCCTCTTCACTTCTCTAATCTTATCATTATTACCATATCACTATTATATCACTATATATGCCTCAATTAGCTCCCCTTGGCTCTAACATCTGACATTACTAACACTCCTTAATACTCTTCTTTCTTGATTTCCTGGAGGTTACATTTTCTTTTCCCTTCCCTTCACCTCTGTCTCATTATTTCCCTCACTGGTTCCTTCTCTTCTGTTTATCCTTTAAATGTGTTACATAAAATGACAGAGATTTCTTCTCATCTCATCCTACAGTTCTCCTTTTTAAGGGTGATCTCTTAATGCTTTGTTTTTTCCAGTTTTACTGAGACAAAATTGACTATTTTAATATCACCTATCTTGAGATCATTCTCAAATATGAATCTCTTCAATCACTCATGTCAGAGTTTAAGCTCCAATTTTACCTTCAGTGTAATAGCAGATAGTAAGTTACCAATCCACTGTAATAACCTTTTATTCATCATATATAAATCTCTATATTCATTAAAACAAAATTGAACTAAAAGAAACTTTTAATAAAATTGAAAAAAAATGAAAGCTACGAATGAATCTGAAAGTAATCAAACACTGTTTTCCAACATTCTTGCTGCAAACAAAATAATTATAGCCTCAGATTTCTATTGAGCTCAATTTATATACTAAAGCAAAATAAAAATTTATCAAAATGTAAGAGGTAGTTAGTGTTGGTGAAACTACCCTTGATAATCATCAAACTGTTTTGAAAATTTATGGAAGGCATAAATATATACTATTAGCATCCAGTAAGTAATCTGCAACCTAAGAAACTCTAACATTTCATTTTAAAAATATGACAGAGCACAATTTTCCAAAGTTTAGGACTGTATTTTTCCCTCAAAAGATATTTCAATTAGGATGTATAATTTTTAAGCCTTTTATACATCACATTTAAACATATCATTCAAAGTAGACTCTGAAAGGAATAATGATGGCAGACAGAACTTAATGGTTAAATACTTTTGGTCTGATTCTTTTTGTAGTTCTCTGTTAAGCTCATCGATGCGCTGCTGTAGTTTTTTACGTCTCTGTTCTGGTGGCAGATGACTGAAATCTTCTAGTGCTGGGCCCTGAAAAGAGAATCTAAATCATTATAAAAGATATTTTCATGAAATTTTATTTCTAAAATATACTCACTATAAAGTAAGACTATATATCAATTTTAAGTTTAATTTCAAATTAGCCCCAAACACCTCCTTTTAAGTAAAAGAAATCTACATAGATATGTATGTGTATGTTAATTAAAATCTACATAGATATGTATGTGTATGTTAATTAAAAATACAATCGTATTGAAGAAAGAGCTCAGATGCCAGTCACTTTTTAAAAAATCATGAAATAGAATAGGTAAAAATTATCAGCAGATACAGATAATTGGTAATTACCAGTATAACATTATATTCAGGTCTCGGCAGAGTTAAAATAAATACAGATGAACCTTCTTACAGCAATAACAATGAAATGGAAACACGTAACATTTCTCACTTATACAAAGTATTTTTTATATAACATACTGCACCACATTCCCAAATCAAATCTATTGCCATGACACTCAGGATATTACAAATGTTCAGACTGAAAATATGAGAAGTTTATATAACTGAGTTAAACAACTTACCTCATAAAGGCAATATAACTAATGAAAAATATTTTAATATTACACAGTCTTTGAATGATTATATTTATTAAACCATTCATTAGAACCAAAACATACTTGATCATTAAAAAATAAAAGGTAGAACTATCCACCAAGTGAAATGTAAGTAGAAATTACATTCCAATAAGGAATTTATTTTCAATTATCCTTTGTACAACCAAATAGCATACCTCAGTTGTTCTTGAAATAAAGATAAAATCCTTATTTAGGAAGGATGCTTAATGTCTGAAAATTTTTTAATGTTTTGATATTCAAGAAACTATATCATTTAAGAAACAGTTCTAGTATTTAGATGTAACTTGATTCAAATGATGTCTTTCTCCTCTTAAATGTTAATCATGTCATTGTTACCGTAGTTATCTATTAGAGATTATACAACCAGACCAATGTTAGCAACTATTGATTCCATTTAACATGAGCCCATATTTATTTAAGATTTTACATACTCAAAAATTGTTGACAACTATTATTCTTCATTTTTCTCTTTAAAATGGGGATTTTAAGAATATGCAATTCAATTTTTTAAGTGTTGCTGAAGTGAGCTCCCACAACAAATGCACCCCTGCTCCTTGAACCACTGACTCCTATAACACATCTAAATAGCTTTATTTCACCATCTATAAGAGTGCTTCCCTTGCTTTTAAAAAAGATAAAACTCACTTTTCAGGTAAGCCATGATCAAATGTAACATTTAATTCATAAGAAAATTTTTTGCAAATGGCCTGAACATTATGGACATTCAACAAGCCTGTCTAAAGAAAAAAAGGAGGACATCTTTTCTAAGTGGCTTTTGTTTTTTAATCTACCAGTCACCAGAAATAAAAATCTGTCAATCACCCAAATCTGACCTAAATAAACAAATGGCAAAATTTCCTACAAGATGCCTTTAAATTTAGTGGTCAATTATCAATATAAGTTGTCAGATTTAATCTAATTTGGGGTACAGGTATATGATAGTTTGAAAACTATTATATTGTGCCAAAAGTAAAACTTTCTAATTTATATTTTTTAATTTAATGAAATGAAAAAACACATTTCAATATTGCTTTTTGATAGTATTGTAATAAACTCACAATTACCTACAAGTAAATCCTCCAGGTTTCCACTTATCATTAATCAAACTTGTTCTCAAATTTATTAACAGCAGATAGCTAGGCACTTGCATTTTTAATATCCCATTTTGACATTATAACATATTCCTTTATAGAATATGAGAAGTAAACTCACTCTATCTCCTATGGCTGTAAAGGAGACTCTGAGACATTTAAAAACCTCTCCTACTACATGGGAATTCATAAAAGGCCAAACTGCAATAGTCTGAAAAAGATTCATTTGTTTTCCAAAAAATGAGAAACTACATAAGCACCCAATAATTTTTACATTAGGTCTTCACAATGCAGTTCCATTAATTTGTTTGAAACATATGTATAAAGGAACATCACACACATGCGCAAGCACACACGCGCACACACACACGATATTTAAGTTATTTGTGCTTTTATTCCCATTCATTAGTAGACAAGAAGAAAGCACTGACTCTAATGAAACTAGCAAGAAATCTTTCTTTCTTACATTTTGGAAAATCTAATGATTCTTGTGATAAACTACAAATCAAACTTATATGATCTTTTTAAAGAATGTTAAGAAAAATCATTTTTGTTTAATTTTTCTTTTGTAAAAACATAAACTTTTGTTCTACCATGTAACTTTTAAAATGATGTTTAACTATAATTTCATTCTCTGTAACATGACAAAGATTCCACCCAATAACATTTAAGAACTTAATGAGTTACAGTTAACCACATTATTATTAAATTTTATGACATCAGAGGTACTGGCATGTGTTGGACTATGGATTAAATTATAAAAAGAAAAGACATACAAGGTAACATGTGGGGATGTACGTTACCACTTTGTTTTGAATTAAACAAAACAATGTTTTGTGATTATTTAATGTTGGCACAGTATATAGATCAGCACATAAGGCTTACCATCTTCACCGACCACTGAATAGTTCAATGGAAAACAGAAAGAAATGGTATATTATTCACATGAAACCATAATACAGAAGATGCAATAACTTATTCTTTTTTTTTTACAATATTAAAATAAATCATGTACATTTCACAATCCAAACAATTATGCCAGAAAAACAATTTTAACCACGCTTTTGGGAAAGTAAATTACTTGCAAAAAAACCTATACACTGATGATAACGGGCAGATATTTTCAAAGTGCAACTGAAATGCAAAAGTAAATAGTAATCATTCTATCAGTAAACACGTATTTTCTTCTTTAAAAAACAATTTTTACATAAGTGGATTTCACTTACATAGCTGTTCACTCTCAAAATACTAATATTTGAAAAGGTGAATATAAAAGATTTAATATTAGCCATTTTAAATAAATATTATATGTAGTATTAAAGAATGGAATACTTTTCCCAATGCATTAAACAAAACACCATCATCTGAATTATTATAGTTCAAAATACTGTTTTGAATTTAAATATACTATGGGTCAGTAAGGGTAACATTTCTACTTTAGTTTTAAGGTGCTATTTTTAATGTACGGACACATCAAAAAACACACTATTATCAAAATAATAATGAGTCACCCAGATTCAAGTTTCCCATACATATTTGCTAATGGACACAAACATATGGGTTGAATTTTGCTTTGAAGATATAGCTTCCATTTTTCAGTTTTCATTCTGAAATCCATGTGCTCGAAAAGCAACACTAAAAATACATAACTTCAATTTTTAGAAAACTGGTTAAAATTTATTCTTTCTGAAAATGTGAAATGACATAGCACAGTCCTCTCATATTGTGAATATATATATGCATATTTATATATCACCCACGTTCTATGAGTTACCAGGATTCTGTAACTGGCACTGCATCTGTCTGCCATCCACACGTGTATACATGCACATGCGTGCGCACAAACACACTCACACACACATTGTGACCCATAATACTCAGTAGAGCTTTGCAAAGTTCATCTTCATATCCATTTCATTTGTTTACCAGCCTCTAAAATTTTTACTTGTCCCTATTTTCTAAGTCATGATGTTTTAGAGAATATGGAAGATGTCAGGTAGAATTTCACATAAAAAATATGGATTTTAATAAATAGCTGACAAAAATATCTACCCTTTATCTCTGATGAACTGGCCATATATATTAATGGTTACGATGATAAGAAAAGATGACATATGCTATCCATTATCTTTCCAACTTAAGCTTAACATTCTTTAGACTGTCAGTAGTTTCAGGGAACAAAAACCACAACTTATTTCGCTATGACAAAATTCCTGGTAAGAAGATTAGAAGCTTTAAATTTTAAAAAGATATTTATGGTCTTCTATAAATATTATTAAAACAAAATCATATAGATGATAAGAAACAAAATAGGTAAAGCATTTGAATTTATCTTTTATGATGATCAGCTAAATTTCTAAGTGATAAATTATTTTTTCAGCTTCTATATTAATAGCTTTAGAGAAAACAATAATATAATTATAACTGAAATATCAAATGCTTCAGTTTTTAGCTAACCTAGTTTTACTATCAGTTAGAAAATAAATTCACAGTTCATTAACCTTAGATTTGGGGATATTAAAAACTCAAGTTCTTTGTAAAATATTAGAAATATATTTTGTCTTTTTTTTTAAGCAATTCACGTTCAGTAGAGAAATACTATACTCTCATATGCAATTTTCATAACCCTATAACTAGAAAATTTCACATACCAACTATATCTTAATAAATACATAAGGGACCTAAAAAGGAAATCAGTCAGGCAATTCAAATTATTATGTGTATTTAATTTAAAGATAGGAAAATCCTGAGAACTGTATTCTGGATAAATAAAAGCTTACAAAAATGACTCTAGAAGTCTATAAGATCATGAATAATTTAAAAAGAGAACATGGACTTGATACTGCTAGATAAAATTTAAAATTAAAATTTTAAATTTTAAATTTTAAATTTAAAATTTTAAGATCATGAATTTAAAAAGAGAACATGGACTTGATACTGCTAGATAAATATACTTCTAGAAAAAAAAAAAAGGAGTACCCAGTAAGCTCCAATGAAGTAGTTATAGAGTAAAAATTATTCATTTTTATATTAAGTAGTTAAGTTTGGGTGTGCACCAAATATCTATTTAAGGTTAGATCTTGATGTCACAGAAGGAAATTATAAACCCTCATCCCTCAGAGAAAGTCTACCAGTACCACCATCAAATTCAAAAACACTGGTCCAATATAACATTTCTCATATCCTTAAAGATACTGCAAACTGTATACAATAGGTTTTCTTAAGAATGAAAGAAAAAGAAATTATAAATTTTTAGAAAAGCCAAAATCAGGTACTTAGGAAAAATGATGTAACAAATATAGCTCAAAACAAGCGTTTCTGCTTTGAATGGTACAACTCATCAGCTTTACGAAACCTTAAGACTTTGTAAGTTTAATGGACTTACATGGAAATTCATGTAAAAACACATAAACTGGCTTCTTAAAGCTTATCTTCTTTGTCTATTTTGAGAAAATTCTTAAGTGGAAGAAAACATAATTTCGAAATAGTATCTAGTAAACTACCAAATACCAATCAAAATAGAAAGAAACTTCTCAATGCCAAGGTAATAAACTTTACTTCCTGCTCTATTCTCCAATCTCTAGTTGGTTTGTCTGTCATATTTTCCATCTTGCATACTGCTTTTTTCTTTGGCATGATAACTAATAATAAAAGTGGGACCATTTTGCCCTTCTGGAACTAGCCCCCCACCCCCCACCCCCACCAAATGTACTAATATTTTAAATTGAAGCAGTATGTGGAAATAACGAGAAATAATGACCCCGCAGATACTTTTAAGTTCTACGGTTATAAAATTCTACCAATAGATTTATTCAATAACAATGAAGATGGCACATATTTAAGCTTCTCTCTCCAGGGCTCCCAGTTCTAACTGCCTAAACTTTTTTCAAAGAATTATATTTACTTCATATCCCTATAACTATACTGTTTAGGGTACTGTAACTGGGCCTGGTAGACTAGATATGTAGGACACATATGTGATTACAAAAATATGGCTACTAGAAATTACTATTTGTAATTTCTCATGATTTATGCAAAAGCATAATATTTAATGAAGTCTAAGTCATCAAAGAGAAGAAAGATGGGAATTAATTCTACTCTATTGTTCAGGCAACAGAAATCCCACGTATGATTTCTTAAAGTCTTTTAAACAAGTGATAAGAGCTTTGAAAAGTGATAACAGGCACCTATGGTGCTTGTAGGTATAATACAGACTCATTCACAGGGACTTTTCAAAATGTCATGAAATTAACCTATAATATCATTCACATACAGAATTAGAAAAGGTAGATGCAAAGAAGTTCATGTCATTATAGGAAAAAAGGAAGTCCCAAAAAGAACATAATACACTAGGATATTTCTGCTGGACTACTGATACCAATTGTTTGTCATACTGTTTCAATGGAAATGTAAATAATAATGTAATCTTGCCCTAAATTAATGTATCTTGTCCACATGTGGCCAGAAGAGAAACCCAACTAAAGCAATTTGAAGATAGAAAGGGCTACAAACAGTGAGAAACACACAGGCTAGACAGAGAAGGAAAAAGAAGAAAGAAATGAAAGGGAGAGAAAGGAACAAAGGGAGAGAGGAAGGGAGGAGAAGCAGGAAAAGGGAAGGAAGAGAGAGGGATTGCAAGGAAGAGTGAGTCCAAGAGTGAGGGTATTGCTGTTAATGATTAGAGTTCTTATGACACTACTAGACTCTGAGTTCTCATTGGTTATCACACCTATGTTTTTTATATGTCCAAACAAATGCTCATACAAATCTCATAAATGTATCTAAATTATGAGCTATGAATATTACAAACACGGCCTTAAAACCAGATCATAAAAGAAATTAGACTAACATAATGAAGTAACACTAATTTATCAGTAGTATAACAGTTGTTGCTAAGAAACAATTTAATATTTGCTTTTTACTATCTAAAACTTTTCATTTGCAGAGTATCTTTAGTTTTAAGTAAATGCCAAAGGCTAGCCTATTGGAAAAAAAAAAAGGAAATATTTGGTAAAAAATACTTCCTGTAACAATTACTCAATACAAATTCCATATAACCATTACTCAATAATATCTAGTATTTTTACAGGCTTTACAACTTACAAAGTACTTTTTAATATATTATCTTAATTGATCTACAGTCTTGATATTTAACATGCCTATCTTTGATTTTTTATTTAACTATTGGAAATTGTGTTTTATGCTTCTGAAAGTAGGGCAATTAAAATTAAAATAGAACTTGATTTTTTTTGCCAACAAAATAATACTTTATAAATTCACAGAGGTCATCATTAGTGACAAATTATTACATGAGTAACTCCAGTGACAAATTACTGAAAGTCTTAAAAATGTAAATACATTACAAGACAATGGCGGACATATGACTTCACATAAACAACAACAACAAAAAAAATAGCTAATATGATTGTACCCAGCACCCTCTTTATAATACCATTCTTTAATGGGTGAGCATTTCAAATGTTATAAAGAGGAGTTGTTTTTAACTTGAGGGCAGCTATACTTAATTCTGTCGTGTTTTAAACTACATATATATAGGAGAGAGCCTTATAATGAGGGTGGAGAGTATTAAAAGCCACACTACACACACAATAGGCCATCATGCATTTTAACCCATTATTAAACTTACCCCTCTTTTGAGACTTCTGAAAGAAGGAATTCTGGGCTTCCCTGTTTTTATTTCATTCATACAATAATGCACGGGCTCAATGGAGAATGTGAGAAACTGGGACCCATTAGGAGTACTGGATGTGAATAAACTAGTAGGGGTTAAGGGTGGGGACTGTGGCTAATATGGAAATAAAGAAAGGAATCAATAAGCCAAATGTGCATAGCTTTTCTTCCTAAATGAAAATTCTATTTTTGGCAACATACTTTTTACAAAAAATATCTCAAAGTTTTCTATAAAAATATTATAAGAAAGTTAACATAGCTTTGCCAAAACTGTCATTTTAAAAAGTCAAATTTACTTTTAAAAATATACCACTTCATCACGTTTTTACAAGCTGACAGACTGAAAATATATATACAAATTATAAGGTTAGAGAGAGCAATATGACCTAGACAAAAAAATTCTCTTCTGATTTCTAGAATATTAGCACCACCTAGTTAGTTATACTTAACCTATAATACTTGTCAGAGATAAAGGCAGCAGCTACAGTTAAAGTTATCTAAATAGTCAATGTCTATTAAAATAAAATATTAAAATTGTAACTGATTATCATAAATAGGCAAAATAATTTCATTACCTTGTGGCTTTCCTCTCAAAACTGTTTCTATTTCATCCCTGTTGCACCTCGTTTTTAAAAAATATTTCAGTATTCCTTGTTTTTCTAAGCTCTCCTAGCTACTCTGATCTGACTTTTAAAAACGTCTCACCTCTCAACTTCTCAATGGGACAATATTATGAAAAGCATGAATAAAGCTTGAGTTAATTATAATTGTGCTTTTAAAGATATTTACAGGTATATTATAATGAGTTAAATTTTATCTACATTTGTATGTCAAGATCAGAAAAATGAATTAAAATAATCATGTATACTTTAATAAATACAGAACATCAGATTAAAAGTACATATCTATTCTCCTACTGATTATGACACTTTACAGTCATTAAATTAATAAGAAGATTAAGCACGCATCTATTCCATTTGCTCACCTACTGAGCTGAATTTATCTATCTAAAATAAACAACACATCAAAAGATGGGTTTCAACAGGAGGTTAAGAGAGATTCTCTTAGTAAACTAGAGATTTTTTTAAACTTCAAATAACACACGCATTGAGCCCTTCCCATTAAATATTCACATGGATGATAAAAATAACCTTATTAGTATGATCTATAAGACCTAATCTGACATTTTATTATTGCTGTGGTCAATCATTCATTCCAACTGAGAACTGCAATTTTTGTGATCTTAGAGTTAGATCATAATGATTCTGAAAAAATTTGAACTGAGACTACATACAAATGAAATTTCAAAAGCATATAATTTAAGAGATATTAACAGCTTATTTAATATTTTTACTCATTTTTATATGGCAGTCAAATGTTAAATCCAGAAAGAATTTTTACTATTAAGGTACAAAATTCTATGTTTCTACTAAGTGAAAAGTTAATTGAATCATTCAAATCAAAATATTTATTCTCTATTAATAGTAAACCATTACCCATTAAATACCTACATCATTTTAAATGACAAACTAAAACAAAATTATTAGCATAGAGGAATTTTATGACTTTTACCTTTGGCTTCTTTCCAAAGAGCCACAACTTGCCCTTGGCCTTTCCTACTGTGGTTTTGGCATCCACCTTCCCACTTTCCTGTTTGGATGCACTGATAGTCCCATCAGAAATGGTTCTATAAATATGCTGACTGTAATCTTCAAATGGAAAGTCTCCTGGAGGTTGAAATCCGGACTTAAAGGAGTCTACTACCATCTGAGAGTCCTATACACAAGAAACATGTTTTTTTTTAACCATTTCATTTGCTTATGATACCATATTAGCTTTCAAAAACCTTAATCTGTGTTAGAAAACAACAAATAAAAATTTAAAGAAATAATTCTACAATACTTATTAAAGGTTTAAAGTGAATAATTTCTTCCTGTGAATATGTAATAAACCATAAATATTTTAATTCCTATAGAAAAATAATTTACAAACAAATTACTACTTTATTAATTTGTAATATTCACAGATGTTTTCACTCCATGGTTATTCTCAAGTAGAAATTCTAAGTTTTAAAGGAAAAGGGTTTTCTGTTTTACAGGATGTCTCCAAAGAAGGTGACCTATGGAAAAGAGGAAAGGGCATCTAATTGTAAAAGAGGGTAAGAGACAAGTAGAAAGGCTTTCATTCACGCAACAGGGGAAAGGACAAATAAAATATATTAAAGACATACGAGGAAATGTTAACAGAGCAATGAAAAAAGATCTCACAAACAATACTGAGTGCAAAAAGTAACTCTGAAATAAAGTTTAGCACCATTTACCCAAAACTTTAAAACTCACATAAGTGTTATATATTGATTTTGGACATACATAGCTCTATCTGAATGTTCTATTGACACCTTAAAATCATTATTTGCAAACAGAATACTTTATCTCTACAAACTCCTCCCCAACCCCTACCAGCTCTCCTCTTTTATTCCCTATTTCTGTTGGTAGTACATTTTGCCTATCATTTAGTCAAAAGTCATCCTTAGGTCATACCTTACTTTTTTTTTGTCACTAATGCCACCCCCACCAATCATCTGCTAAAGGGTAAGAAGAGGGAGAGAGGAGGAGGACCTAACTATATTTATAACCTTGGGTGCAGCTATACCAAAATATAAATGTATGTTTGAATTCCCAAAGAACCCCAAAATCTTCTTTCCTTTTTAAAATTTAAGTCAGAATTCTGACAGGAATTCTGTACTATACAGAATACTATACACTATACAGGAAAGACCTTCACTCATATAAAACCAACTTGTCGTGAAGACTAAAATACGTACTACATATTTGGCACTCCCCAAACACTGGTTCTCTTCTCTTCCTTTTCCCTCATATCCTCATTTTCTGTTAACCTTAGCTTCTCAGTCACTAAATCAACATTTAGTGAAAAATGACCAGGTACAAGACCTTTTCTAGACCTTAATCAAGATATAATGTGATTAGACTTATTTCTTCAAGAGGAGCAGGGCTTCTTGAAGGCAGTACCTTCTACTCATAATGCCCTCCTTCTTTTCTCATGAGCCATCACTCCATACACTACTCAGGCTTCAAAATGCAGCTCAAGTGCCAACTCCTGTGGTTACAAGCAACTCTTACAACTCTAGATCTGACCATTTCCTTCTTTAAACTTTCACTAGACTAACAGTATCATACAGTTTGTAACATACAATTCATAGGTTAGTTATACTCTTGGAGTAGAACTGAAAAATTAGTGGGGAAAGGAAAGAGAAGCATTAGAACTCTTTCCTTTTAAACAATTAGAATTTTAGTGTTTAGAATGATCCTTACAGCCCAAAGGAGTCTGGCAATAAGTTACTTCTACAGAATATAACTTAAAATCAGCTAACCATCAATTACTTCCCCTCTTTCCCAATTCATTTCACTAACTTAAACCAAATATATTATTCAAATTAATTATAAAACACTTACTCTTCTTTCGTCAACTGATTTTGCTGCAAGAATCATTCCTTCCAAACACTTTGAAATGATAGGAATAACTTTGCGTTCTGAGTCTGCAAATCCTCTGTAACACTCACTGAGTTTAATAGTCCTTCGTTCATCCATTTCTTGTAGTTGCTAATAATTAGGAATTTAAAAAAAGGAAAACTGAATTTTCTTTTCATTCTGAAGCAGCCCCCTTCCAAAAAAAAAAAACCCATAAAGATTCTACCCTAACAGTTACACTGTTGTAAATACCTTTTAACAAGTGCTACAGACTTAAAGTACTTAAAACTTGAGGCCTGTGAAGTAGAAAAAAAAAAAAAAAAAAAAGAAAAGAAAAAAACAAGGCTTTTAGTATATCGTAAAACCAGGTGACAACAGTTTTCAAGCCTTCTAAAGGACCCCCTACAGGCTACCAGACCTCTGCCTCATACAACCTCCATCTTTCATTCTTCAGTCAGAGCAGTTATTGTTGTTTATGCTTCTAGGAAAAGTTTCATTTTAACACAGAATTTTGACACATTTTTTTTCCTTTTTAAGCAACTGGCATAAAACATATACAAGTGTGAGCATTCTAAACCCTTACGTTAGTTCAGAACATTTTGGTAAGATCTGACTGGACCAAGAATCCACAGTTGACGGCATACCAATGGGTACCCAAACCTACCACATTCTACAGCTCAAAGTGACTATCGAAAGGTTGGAGACACAAGAGGAAAAACAAGAAGCCACAAGGTCAAAGTGATACATGTATGGAATCCCTACAATTCAAAAATTCATTGGCACATGCCACTAAGAATTATGCCAGGACACAATTATGCCAAATAACTTAAAGGCATTTTTTGGCACTTCTTATTTGTCAACAATGACCTTTCTTTCTCATAGGAAGCAACTACACTGCTGAAGTCCCCTAGCTCCCAAAGCCTTCATACTACTTTTTTCCTCTTTACTTCCCAAAGCCTGGGAATTTATTTTGAGACCTGCATTTTCACAAAAGAACTGTGCCCAGCATCACAAAGTGGCAAGACTGCTCCACAGCAAAGTACAAACAAAAGGATCAAGCCCCAAAACACACAAAAGCAGTGGATCTCCAAGTTAAGGGCTCCCCAGAATACGAAGGCGTAACTGGTAAGTTTAGAAAAGCACCACAGAGTGAGGACAGGCTGACTAGATGCTCTGGATTAAATGACTGAAATCTGATACCCTCTCTAGTCCACCATCTCTCACTATGCTTCCTTTGTACTTCTAACTTGCCTCCAAGAAAAAAAAGGTGTATTTGGACTGACACTCTTTTCACAAAAGCTCTGCTCTCCCAGGTACTAATGTTTTCAACACTGTTTCACTAAATCCCTTTTCTCTAATTTCTCTTCTTTCTAGAATAGGCGGTGACATAATTTAACCTCCGGGGTCCTTACCTGAGGGCCGTTTGGCAATTAGTACCATCCAATGATGATGGATGGGATTTATAAGCCTGAATTACATTTACGATCTGGCAGCTAGGAAGATAAGCAGGCAAAAACCAGGCTAGCAAATGTATTTCTTAAGATTTATTTCTGCCATCTGGACTAATGCCAATGATTCTATTATAGTGTCAAAAAGCTACATCCAAATTCTAAGTGAGCAGACTACAATACACAATTCCAATGAATTCTCCCACCTCATAAGACTTAATAATGTATTAAAATTTATCTAGAAAATGTCATTGTTTTAGTGAACTGTTTAATATACTACTAATAAATCTGTAGAAAAATCTGTGATTTCAGTCAGAAAAAAATCTACTTTTCACATCTATAATCATAAATTTCTTATCACCAATCTTGATAACTAGTGAATCTAGAAACATTCTAATTGATGCCTGAAATTTTAAAGTTTTACATTTAAAGACTAGCTCTTCCGTATCTAAAATTAGGTTAATTTCACATCTCTAAATTTTACCTTGTAAATCTGAGGAATCACTACATAGTAATGTTTGTGCTGTTCTCCATTGAAGTTTTGTAATTGTGCAGCATATTCATTCTTATTTTCGTCAGCCATATGTGTACGTAGATTCAACTGCTGTTTAGCCTAGAGGCAAATTGATCCAAATCATCACCAACAACAAGACAAGCAACAAAATCACAGCTAATTCACTTTTCTAGAAGTTATACTAAAACGAGACTTTTTCTAACTACTGATATCATTTAAAAGTAAAGGAGAGGCTTACAGATCTTATGGCCAGTCTCCCTGTTGCAATATTCCCTTTTTCTTACTGCAATAATAAATCCTCCCCCTTACAATAATCCATTAAAATAAAGTTTCTCCTTAACAAATTCAGATTTTTTTAATTAAATAAATGACAACATTATGGTTTGAAATAGTAAGCTTTTAATCAGAAGAGCAAAACAGCATCAGGAATAATTTAGACAGTTACAAAGTTAGCAGTGAAACATTTCTTTAAACATAATCCAGTTATATCCAACTCAGAACCACAGTGAAACCAAATAATAGTAAAAATGGGATTTGGGGATAATGTAATGCTTAACAATAATTTCTACCTCTATACAAATCCACAGGTACTTTATTTAAGGAATGCTTATTTAGAATGTAGTTCTGTTCATCTCAAGGAAGGTCTTATAGAAATGCTTTTTGAATGAGAACATTAGTACCATCTACTGATTCATTGGTGAGAACATCAGAATACAAACAGCACAAATCTAGATTTATTGGAGGGGAATCTAAACAATTTTCTCAATTGTTATAAAGTAATAGAAAAAAACAAGAATTGAAAAATTTTCAGTGTTCCAAGCTATAAATCATGTTAGATGAGAGTGCTTTGAAAATTATATCAATAAAAGCACATTGTAAATACACTTCATTATTCTAATTCTAGTTTTTACAATTGTAATCCCTAACCTTCTAACAGTAGGTCTACAAGTTAGTTCTTCTGAACTCAGAAACAAACTGACCTACAAATATACATGGCAGTCAAGATCTCAGATAAGTCCACAAAAATCCATTTAATCCACAGTGTACTTGAAAATTAAAATAACTAAGTACTATGAAAACTAAACACCATGGCCCAAAATATTTACAGAAAAATACACTTCAAGTTCTAACCTGGGATTGTAAGTACACATTCATTCACTCCTTTCCCTTTTCTCCCTCCTCACAAACTATGATGGAATAAAAGGATTCCAGAATATTCCCTACCCACAATGGTTCTTTCAGGGGAAGCTCCTCATGTTCCAAGTCACTTGGCTGTGATTCCCAAGGCCTGGGAGAAAGGCTCCAGCAGGTTATGTAAGAGAATAAGGCTAGAAGCTAAAACAATTGACACCTTCCCTGGCATATTCTGGGTTTCACATCTACTGCCTTTCCTTTCTTTTTTTCTTTTTATATTTCATCAAATTTTTTAAAATTTTAATTGTGGCAAAATACACATAACATAAAATTTACCATCTTAATCATTTTTAAGTGTACAGTTTGATAGTGTTACATATATTCACGGTTTTGTGCAACTGACTTCCTTTTCTTTAGGAAGATACTCGGCCTGCTCCCTCTTCACCTGTTTTTTTATGCTTTTTTTTTTTTTAAACTTTCATTAAGTAGTTACTTGAAACTATGTTCCCTTCCCTTCCTGGTCACTTAAAACAGAATTCCTCTACTCTCTGGTATCTAAAGTAAAACTTCAAAGCTTTCCTAATTCTCTAATAATTAAAGAGGCTGCAAACAAATAAGAATAAAAAAGGAAGATATAAACATAAAAATTCTGAACTAGTTAGGTGAAACTAACTAGTAGACATATTTTATCTAGATTTCAAGATGTCTGACCTATCTCTAAAGATATCTTTATAGACAAAATGAGTAAGTTAAAAATGAGAGTCCAGTTAAAGAGTTCGCCTAACTTGCCTAGTACATAAACTATGTACTCAATTGATGTTTGATAATAAGTCAAAGGAGTTCTTAAGGAGTCAATGTCAACCAGCAAGGAAGTTTCCCATATATAAAAGAGGGCTGTTTGCAAGTGCTGTGGTCCACATTTTTATCAAGTAATGATAACACATTATGTGTATGACATGATACCTGGAAGGAAATTAATATAGTGGATGATCAAAATCAGGATCCAAAAATCTTAACAGCAGGATCAAATCTAATAATTGATACAGATGTAGCATATACATTTAAAAGACCAACAGTACAAGTTCTGCCTGAGACACATATTCTTATACCACACCATATGTGAAAAGACATGGGGATTTCAGTTAACCATAAACTCAATGAGAGTCAAGCCAAACAATGTGGTTGCCCAAAAAGCTGATATACATTTAGGGTATAATTAACATAAATTTAGTGTTCAAAACAAAGGAGGTAATCAAACTCAGAACTGATCAGACTGAACTATACCCAATTTGAGGTTACAAAGAATATTGGCTAATTAAATTGGTATCCAAAGGAAAGTAGTAACTTGAAGATATCTGAAAAGTAACTTGAAGATATTTCATATGTGCAATAGGTGAAGAAACACAATAGTTCATCTAGGGGTAGATAATCTGCTACAAATATCTAAAAATCTATTTTGAGAAAAATACAGATTTGCTATTTTTCTGGTACCTCGAAGAAACTAAAGCTGAACAGGGAGACAAGTGGGGTCAATATAAGGAAATGATAATTAAAAAAAAAAAAAATGAACAGACTATTTTAAGACTCTATATTCCCAATAACAGGGAACTTACTATCATAAGAGATATGTTATTAAAAATAGGGTAGAAAAGATAAACGCCATCATAAGTTATACTAGAAAAACTTTAAGGTAACTGTACCCTGAAATGTATATGATTTGGGGGTTTTTTAAAACTGGTAAAGAAAACGGAAGGTAGAAAATAAATTATTCCTTTCTTCTTGCTTTTTCTTGTTCTGATGCTACAGGAAATTACAAAATTCTAAGGAGAAAATATACTAATGTTGGGTCTTTGTATATACAAAAACATGGAGTAAGTTTCATCTATTTTTCAAAATCCCAACATTTCAGCACTATCACTGTGTCAAATGTCCTAAGATAAAGAGCATACAGCAGGGGAGAAGGAGAAGCTAAGCAGCAACAGTTACAGGGCTGATCCTACCAACAGTAATGTTACAGAACATCTGGCCCAGAATCAGTCAGTGAATGACAAGAGAGAATTCAGTTTTCAAAAATGAATGACTGAATTAATCAAATAATAAACAAATAGTTGATATCACACTTCTGACAGTTTTATCATGTTTTCCCTTCTATATAGTTGGGAAGCACACTATCCAGCCTCTATTTGCATACCCCATCAACATACCTTAGACTTTCTATCTTATTTTTAAATAGGATAGAAGCTCATTCCTAATAGCAACTATGTCTTTCCTATACACTCAGAATGCAGTTGACATTAATATATTAATTTTATTCTAATTACTTTCTCAGATCACTATGTGTAAAGTATGTAAATATTTGTGTATCTTAGATTTAGATGTAGTGTATCTCTTGAGGAAACTCTAATACCAACACAAATATTGTAACTACTCTCCATATGCAAGTAATAATATTTTGATATTAAAGTCAGTTTGGATTATTTCTTACCTTTTCAACATCTGCCTTGGTTGCATTAGTATCATTATCCAATCTTTCATAACTCTGTTGTGCCTTCTCTGCCTCTCTACATTCTCTTTCAAATTTCTTTTTACTCTGTTAAAAAAAAATTAAAATGCTGAAAAATAAAATTAGATTTATCTCACTTAGAAGTTAACAAATAATACTAAAATTTATATGGAACCATAAGAGACCCAGAATTGCCAAAGCAATCCTGAGGAAAAAGAACAAAGCTGGAGGCATAACCCTTCTAGATGCCAGACAATACTATAAAGCTGTAGTTATCAAAACAGCATGGTATTGGCATAAAAAAAGACATATGGATCAATGGAACAGAAAAGACAGCCCAGAAATAAACCCACACACCTACGACACACCTCTATGACAAAGGAGGCAAGAATATACAATGGAGAAAAGACAGCCTCTTTAGCAAGTGGTGTTTGGAAAACTGGACAGCTACATGTAAATCAATGAAATCAGAACACTCCCTCACACCTTATGTAAGAATAAATTCGAAATGTACTAAAGACCTAAACATAATACAGGACACCATTAAACTCCTAGAAGAGAACATAAGCAAAACATCCTCGGACATAAATCGTAACAATACTTTCTTAGATCAGTCTCCTGAGGCAAAAGAAGTAAAAGCAAAACTAAACAAGTGGGACCTAATCAAACTTAAAAGCTTTTGCAAAGGAAAGCATCAACAAAATAAAAAGACCTATGGAATGGGAGAAAATGTTTGCAAGTGATGTGACTGATAAGTGGTTAATATTCAAAATATATAAACAACTCATACACCTCAATATCAAAAAAACAACCCAATCAAACAATGGGCAGAAGACCTAGACATTTCTTCAAAGAAGACATAGAGATGTCCAACAGCCACATGAAAAGGTGCTCAACATAGCTAATTATTAGAGAAATGCAAACAAAAACACAATGAAGTATCATCTCACACTGGTCAGAATGACTATGATCAAAAAAGTCTACAAATAATAAACACTGGAGAGAGAGTGGAGAAAAGGGAACTGTCCTACAAGGTGGAAATGCGAATTGGTGCAGCCACTGTGGAAAACACTATGCAGGTTTCTCAAGAAACTAAGACTAGAACTAACATATGATCCAGCAGTCCCACTCCTGGGCATATATCCAGAAAAGATGAAAACTCTAACTTGAAAAGATACATGCACCCCAATGTTCACAGCAGCACCATTTACAATAGCTATGCCATGGAAACGACCCAAATTCCTATCAACAGACAA
The DNA here is from genome assembly GCF_000442215.2 of Lipotes vexillifer. Lineage (NCBI taxonomy): Eukaryota > Metazoa > Chordata > Mammalia > Artiodactyla > Lipotidae > Lipotes > Lipotes vexillifer. Next base: position 278,152 of record NW_006796034.1, on the reverse strand, counting down.
CTGGTTTAAGAAGATATGCTATAGGGGCTTCCCTGATGGTGCAGTGGTTGAGAGTACGCCTGCTGATGCAGGGGACGCGGGTTCGTGCCCCGGTACAGGAGGATCCCACATGCCACGGAGCGGCTGGGCCCGTGAGCCATGGCCGCTGAGCCTGCGCTCCGCAACGGGAGAGGTCACAGCAGTGAGGGTCCTGCGTAACGCAAAAAAAAGAAGATGTGCCATACACACACACACACACACACACACACACACACAATATGGGATATTACTCAGCCATAAGGAAAAGAATGAAATATTATCATATGTAGCAACATGGATGGACCTGGAGAATATCATACTAAGCAGAGTAAGTCAGACAAATATTATATGATATCACTTATAAGTGGAATCTAAAAAATAATACAAGTGAATGTATATACAAAACAGAAACAGACTCACAGACATAGAAAACAAGCTTATGGTTACCAAAGGGGAAAGGGAATAGGGGGATAAATTAGGAGTATGGGGTTAACAGATATAAACTACTATACATAAAACAGATAAGCAACAGGATTTACTATATAGCACAAGGAACTATATTCAATATCTTATAATAACCTATACTGGAAAATAATCTGAAAGAATGTGTATATATATAACTGAATAATTTTGCTGTACATCTGAAACCAACACAATACTGTAAACCAACTATACCTCAATAAAAAAGAAAGTATCTTTAAGGTACTGCCACTGTGTGTTGTGTAAAATTACACACTACAAGTAAAATTTTTCTAAATTAGCAAGGAATTTTACTATTACAAACCATGTGCCTTAAATATCACACGTCATAAGACTGTGAAGAAAAAAAAATCATAGGCATGACTGAGTTAATATTTATTATGTATCTCAATCTCTTTATAATAAGAAAAATAATCATATGTATTTTGTAATTTTTTATTTTAAGCTCATCTTAAGCATGACTTTTTCGGTTTGTTTGGTGTTTTTTGTTTGGTTTTTATATGTTTGGTTGATTGGTTTTGGTGTTTGCTTGTTTTCTTTTCTTTTTTTTTGATGCAGTCCCAATGTAGCTTAGAATGTGGAAACATCCCTCCAAAGTGGTTTTGTGTTGTTTCTTCCAAGTGTCCCAGGAATACCATCTGCCTAGAATGGCCTCTAAAATTTTTTTAATTTAATTCAAATTACTATGATTTTGCAAAACCTATTCACAACTGAGCATGTGATATATTTACTTTCCTGTGTATTTTTTTATCCTGAAGTTAATGTCTTTTTCTAAAAAATGTGCTTTAGTTTTCAACGTACTTTTCTCTAATTCAACCCTAGTGTCCCCAGTTCTTTACATCTCTCCTCAGTTAATTCAAACATATTCAGAATTCTATCAATTTTATCTTCTTAATGAAATCAAGAACTCAGAGGTTTGTAACCTGTTAAAATTTGAACTGGTTACCAAACTAGGCCTACTGAATAACTGTTACCTTGGGATTTCCCTTCACCATTTCCTGGGGATTCCTTTCAATTCTCCCTTAATTCGAATCTCCTATTTCCTAGTTCCACACCTGCCCCTTTCTTGGTTCATTTCTCTATTTTGCTATAACACATTCACCAGTAGCTTCCTAAAAGAAGCTTCCTAAAAGAGATAATTGTTTAAGTCTCCATGACTGAAAATGCCTTTCCATCTATTTTAATTGATAAAATTTGGCCAGGTATGAAACTCTAAGTAGGAAATCTTCTTTCTTCAGAAATGTAAAAGTACCACTCCACTGTCTTCTGGCTTCCTGATCCCATTCTGATCCCTGATCCTTTGCATAAAATATGTTTATTTTGTTTTGTTTTTTCTCTCTGGAAGTTGGTAGGATCTTCTCTCTCTCCTAATTGTTCTGAAATTTCATGAAGATATGTCTTGCTGTGAATCCACTGTGCGGAGCACCTGGAAAATCCTTTCCATCTGGAAACGCATGTCTTTCTGTTCTGGGGAAGTTTTCTTGAATTAATTTTGCCTATCCATTTTCTATGTTTTCTCTTTTTTAAGATGCTTATTATCTTGAAAATGAACCTATAGGATGAGTCCCTCTAATTCTCTTATATTTTCTCTCATATTTTCAATCTCTGTCATTTTGCTCTACTCTGAGAGATTTCTTCAATTTCATTCTTTCTAGTGAGCTTTTCATTTCTGCTACCATAAAGTTCTTTTTTGTTCTTTATATGTTCCTTTCTTTATAGTATCTTGTTCCTATTTCATGGATGTAATAACTTCTCTATTCCCTATGAAAATGTTAATAATAGTTCTGGGTTTTGCTTGTTTTTGCTTTTTAATTTCTATTTCCTTTCAGTCACTGTTTCTTCAAAGTTGATTTTTTTTCTGCATACTAGTTTTTCTGCACTCTGGTGTTTACATTAGATGTTTTCTTTAAATGTCTGGGGATACCTGCCTATCTGCTCTTATTTTAAAAGCTAATTGGATTATGGCCTTTTCCTCTACAGTGATAAGGCCAGGCAGTTTCCTTGGAGAAACCATGGCTTCTGTATCTTTAAGTCTTTGCTCTCAAACTAATTAAATTCCACAGAGGAGACTCTTCCAATTTCTTGTCTGGAAAATATATGCCTTGCTACCTGTATTCTGAGAATTACTCAGAAGAAAGCACAGGATGTCAACATTTTCTATTTACCTAACCAGTTACAATGTCAATTTCTTGTCTTCAGGATTACAAAACTATTCAGATAGTGCAAACCTCGTAACTACAAGGTCAAAAGGTTTAAATTTCTCACAGGATACCTCCTACTCCTTGACCTTCAGATAGAGACAAGGTTCTTCGCTACCTCCCTTGGCCAGTGGGCAGAGTTCCTGCTACCTTTCACTAAACGTTTAGTCCTTCAAAAAGTCAAACTTTATACAGGGATTTCAGTTCCAACTCTCCAAACATACAGAGCTAAAACCTAAACTTTGTCAGTGTGTGAGTACTAAACCCCAAGCCCTTAGCATGGTCTTGTAAACCATACCCCAAAACCTCTAGAACCACTTTTCAAATGCCACTGTATCTGCTCACACAACTATTGCTCTGGCTTTTAGTTTACCCTTAGTTTCCAGGGTAAAAATTTTAAATGTACTTACTATTTTGATTAGTATGAGATATCAAATGAGATACATAAAATTTATTCAAAGCATAAATATATCTGAATATACATAATATACAGAATGTCACTTTCCTGTGAAGATTAAAATTAAATTTCCACATTTAATTCTCTGAAACTCAGTTCAGAGCTGTGTTTTCAAATTGAACAGCTATAGCTACTAATTTTGGTGTAATTTGAGGCAACTCATATACAACAATACTTTTTTTTTTTTTTTTTTTGCGGTATGCGGGCCTCTCACTGCTGTGGCCTCTCCCCTCACGGAGCACAGACTCCGGACACGCAGGCTCCGCGGCATGTGGGATCTTCCCGGACCGGGGCACGAACCCGTGTCCCCTGCATCAGCAGGCGGCCTCTCAACCACTGCGCCACCAGGGAAGCCCACAACACTTTTATATTAAGTGTCCTATTGTTTGTGAAAAAAATCTACCTACTAATTTCCTTGCAACAGCAAAAGAATCATGAGTACAGTAATATTAAAAATACTCCTTCCCTGAAAGATATTATATCATTATACAATACAGGGATATACTCCAGAAAAGATTCTCATTTCTTCATCCTTTGTGTCACAGACTAATCAACAGCCACATCTACTCCCCTATTCTTTCTCAGAAGAGCCCACCTCCCTGTATGGAGGCTGAAAACAGCTGATAACTTGCTTTACCAGCCTTCCCACAGCTGGGGCAGGGTCAAGTAATCTAATCCTGTCAAAGGCACCGATGAAGAATTCTGCTGGGGTTTTCTGGGAAAGCTTTCCTTCCCTGATAAGAGGAAACAGAAGAGAAATGCTTCCTCTCTCCTGCTTCTGCATGCAGCTGAATGAGGATGTGGTGCTTGGGCTGCTTAAATCAACTGTTGACCATAAAGGGACAAGCCTGATGGAAAAGGCCATGGTCAAGACAGCAATGTGGACAGACAGAAAAAGCAGCCTTGGTGACATCACTGAGCTACTGACCAACTCTGGAACTGACCTGTTTCCGAGCTTTGTTCTTATAAACTCATATGATCTGTTACTTGGAACCACCTGATAGACCTGGCATTTCTGATGCTTCAGTCTTCTCAATCTCTGACCATTCCTTCAAAATCTTCTTCACAGGCTACTGTCTTCTGCCCTCAACTTAAATGTCAGTGGGGCCTATTCTGTTTATCCTGGGATAATAACTGTCTTAAAAATTTTTTTTTTCTCAATGTTCAATACTCTGTCACTAATTCAAGCTTTCTCTCCTAGTTCTTTAAATATCCTCTCAATTATTGCAAACATGTTAGGAATTTTACAATTTCATTTTCTTGATTAGACATGAAGACATGGGACTATAAAAGGGATCCTGTACATATTTCTACACATTACACAGAAATTATATTTGTATCTCTTTCTTACTAGACTGCAGGCTCCAAAAAAACAAGACCATATCATATTTGCTTTTGTACCAGACTCAATCCATGTTAAGGATGCCTTCAATACATGAGTTGAGCTGAACTCACCTTTATTTCACAACATTGTTAACGTCTTAAAGAAATCTCTCCTACATTTTTTGACGCTTGTTTCTTATGACCCTTATGACTTTTGCTTAATAACTAACAATTGTTCTAAAGGTAAGTCAGCACATATCAACAGGAATGATTTGTGTCAACTCCAGTTTTTAAAGGGACCAATAACTCATGAGTGTAGGAGTCTGTTATTTTGTGCAAATGAAAGACACACATACATACACATTCATTGGGTGGTAGATACTAAGAATGCTAGTTAAGGCAATTTAAAATTTAATAAAGTAAACACTCCCTAGAAGTCTTTCTGAAACCAATTAGAAAGAAAATCAAAACAAAAATGAAAACAGACTATTAATATACTTAAGAATTCTCAATCAGTACTGGTGATTAGAATCTTACATCAGTGACAGTTATACAGTAGAAATTTAATCTAAGCTTTTAATCCGTGCCTTTAAAAAAGAAAGAAAAAAAGCTGAAAGCTGTACACGTATATGCATACTTTTTTTTTTAATCTCAGACTTGTCCTTTTCCCAACAACCACAAGCTAAATTGATTAACATGAAAAACTCCCTTCAGCATAATTTAAGGAATACA
>NW_006796034.1:263826-272884 GCF_000442215.2 Lipotes vexillifer | reverse complement strand
GAAAGAGTAAACTGCTTGCTAACATGAGGGTTCAAGAAAGAATATTAACCTTATATGACAGCACATCATTTGGCATAGCATTTTAAGTAAAGAAGATAAAATGTTCCATGTAAACATCTTGGTTTTCAAATGACTGTATGCCAGGATATTTAAGAAAAACCACATTAATAAGTACCTTTGGAAAGTTTTTAAAGTAAATAATTATTATGCTTTTATAATTTTGCCCTATAAAGTACTTTATTTCCTATAGTGAAACAGTCTATGACCAGCAACCCAGTACTAGAAACACTCAGTTATAGAATCACTGAACTGGAAGAAACATTTCATATAATCTAGTTCACTGTCTTCATTTTTCATTTGCTAAAACTGAAGTCAAGAAAAAATCAGGTGCTAAGGAAAATGTAGAACTAGAATCTAGTTTCTCTTAGTCTCAGTCACATGGTCTTCTAAGATGTATCAATATTTCCTTATTACTTCTATCCTCTATCAATATTTTACAGTAACAACGGCAAAGTCAAAAAGAATCTTCCTAAATGTTTACATTATCTGAAGATTATAGAATTGGTACAAGTACAGAACCATGTAGGAAAAAAGGAAAACAAACAAAATGGTCTCATATTCTCTATTTACACCAATGTCAAATTATAAATAATACATTGAGAAATATTAAACTCAAATAGATATGAAGCATAAGAGCATTTAGAGCGAAATGCTACAAAATTTTATGTTAAACATGAAAACACTATAACTCACATTATCCATCTGTTTCCAGCACATGTCAAGGTATTGCTGAGCTTTTCTTCCCTCTTGAAGATGCTGAAGATCATAACAACAACCAAAAAAACAAACAAAACAAATTTTTTAATTACAATTAAATACCAATTAAAGCCTAAAGTCCCCAAAAGGCTTTTCACTTAATTTTTTTTCAAGGTACTAATTATGTAAACTTTATCAAGACTTAGGAAGAGATTATTAGTAAAGCAAAAATTCTCTAAAATGCATTTTATAGACTATTATTTAAATATTTTAAATATAATCTTTAAGACAGATATAATCTCTTGGAAAATACATGATTATCTAAATAGGGGTTGACAAAGTTTTCTATAAAGCGTCAAATAAACATTTTAGGCTTTGCAAACCACATGGTCTCTGTCTCTGTTACAAATATTCAACTCTGCTAATATAATGCAAAAGCAGCCACACGCAATATATAAGTGAATGAGTGTGCGCCTGTTCCAATAAAACTTTATGGTCACTAAAATTTGAATTTCATATAATTTTCACATGTCATAAAATATTCTTTTTTTCATTTTCTTTTCAACTATCTAAAAATGTAAAAACCATTCTTAGCTCATGGTAACTAGGAAACAAAAACAGGCAGTAAGCTAGATTTGTCCCACTGGCTGGAATTTACCAAACCTCAGTCTTAAATCCAAAAGGATCACAAATTAGTAAGAATGTCTTGAGATAATTTTAGCTAGAAGAAATGTAGAGAAATAGAAAACCAGTTTATGCTGTACGACTATACATTATTTTAAAAAGCAATTACTTCATTTCTGTGAAAATATTTCATATATTATAACTGTATAAAAATGATAAGATTACCATTTTTCTTTCAGTTTTCAGATCATGAGCATATCTCATTAATTCACCATAAACTCTGTGCGCCATTTCTTCTGCTACTACTTCTCGCTGTCCTGCATAGTCATTTAACTCGTTAAGGATGTTAAAAAAGGCTATACACGAAGTAAACCTGACAAAAACATATTAAAAATGGTGAAATTTATTTTTACTTTCATTATAAATGTTTTTGTAAGGTACAGATTGAGCCTGATACTTAACAAATTTTAACATATTCAACCTAAATCTCAGCTACTAGCTCTAAATTAACTTTGTATGAAAAGAATCCTGCTTAAGCTCAAGTTGTACATGTTTATATATCTTCAGGCAGTCTTAACTTATAAATAAAAGAATATTTGGGGTCAAAAAATAATAAGAATACTACCTGCAGGCTCTTTTAGCATACTAGAATCTCTTAAGTTGCCAATTAACTGCCCTGAGCTTGGGAATGAACTTGGTTGGATTCCTAGGCTTGGCAGCTGAACCTATTACAGAGATGATATGCTTGCTCTAGAGGACAGAACCTGCCAATTATACCACTCAAATGCATCTCGATGGGTGATCTACAGAACAATTTTGCTACCAGCTCTGGACACAGCTGCCTGTATGCCTGCCCACATCCTGAATGCAAGTGAAGTGCCGCTATGGTTGGCACCACAGAGGGTTAAGAAGGGGCAAAAATAAGGGTAAAAAGAATGTGTGTGGAGGGAAGGAGAGAAACAAAGAGAATCACTGTATTAAAATGTATAGATGTATTTGAATACACTGCCGGAACACTCTTACATAAGCTGAAGGTGGACAGCTCAGCTAGGACTCCATTAACACTAAACCTGAGAATCCTCTAACAACTAACAATTACACACAAAGTTGTTTTATGTCTAGTCTCCTTTTGTTTCTGCATTTTACAACTATCCATGTATCCTCCTGTTTAAGAATGCCAAAAAGCTCACAGGCAATTCCTAACCTTTTATTCAGAGTTCCAAAATTACCCTGAAAACCTTATTCCTTTTCATTACCCCTTTAAACCAACCAGCCAAATTGTTTTGCTACCTGTAAAAGTAAAAGCAAGAATCTAACAAGCTGACAGCTACAAAATAAAGTATGGAAAAAATACCCTTTTCTTCTGGAGACTACATCATTCAAGTGGAGTCCCAGTCCACCTATTACTTAGAAATCACACTTCAACTATTCTAAAAAGCTATTAAAGCCCACTGAAGTATGCAACCTCATAAGAAAAAACAGTAGTTTCCTCTTTCATAAACATTATGATTTTTTATTACAATAAACTTTTAAAAATCTTTATAAAAAGCTAATGGCATAATATTTATTTTACTAAATAACAAAAATATAGGTCTTCTTTTAAATTTTAATATGCAACAGTAAATAGGGATATAATTTACCTTGGCTCTTCATCTTTGGTGGAACGTTTGGGACAGTACTTCTTAACCAGATTTCTATAGGAAGAAGATTTTTAAAAGTTTACTAAAATACTGTTCTTGAAATTCAAATACTCTAAAAGTTTCCAATTTCATTATATCAAGAATTTAATGATGTAAAACAATTAAGACAGCAACATGATCATCTATTACCATCGTAACAGACAATCACTACTTACATTTTCTCCTTAAAATACTGATTCCTGTAGAAAGAAATGTTATTTCTATGTTTATACGAGTGTAATAGTAACAATTTGGTTGATTATGCTATCAAACTAAAAAGAATTAAGAGGAAGAATAAAAGAAACAAAGTACTCAGTATATGAAACTGAGTTATGGCAGAAAGACACGTATTTCAAGGAAATACTATCATTATTTTCTTTTGTAAATCAGGGATTATAATACTAACTAAGGTAAAATGTAAACAGATGCGGACCCACTACAGGATAAAAGAACAGTTCATCAGTATCCTCTGTAACTCTACTTTTATATGAAAATCACTATGTGATCCTTAACCTCTTTCTTTAGGCAAATGAATTAATTCCAATTTGTAACTTTCTCTGCCTGTATCTATGTCCATTCTTGACAGTCGCGGACTAGAATGCTACCTCATTTCATCTTTGCAAAATCAGAGGCAGACAAGCACATGGACTCTGGAGTCAAACTGGGCTACGTGGGTTTTGTGTGGCATCTGTGTGACCTTGGGCAATTTACTCACACTCTTTGTGCCCAGTTTTCTATAAATGGTGATACACAGTACCTCTAACCCATAAGGTTATGAGAATTAAAGTAGATAATATTTGCAAAGCATTAACCACAGTCCTTTACACCACACTCCTGAAAATACGATCCATGGACCAGTAAAGGTAAACAGACTCTTCGTTACCTATCCCACAACAAGCTAAGTACAGAAGTTGAGAGTAGTTTTATAAATGTTGAATCTAACAGTAAAAAAAAGTAGGGCCTGTATTTCATATGTCTCTTTTTATGTCATTTTTTCTAGCATTAAATTTTTAATTTATTTTATAAAAGCATCAGTAGAAACTTTAAAAGAAACTAGTCCATCATCACAATTAATTTGAGATGTACTGGTTTAAACTATAATATCCATGGAAATCAGCAATTATGAGGTAACTGATTAACTTATTATGGTTATAACCACAGTCTCCAACCTATAAATGGGTTGCATTCTGGAAATTACTTTGAAAGTCAGTGATTTTCAACCATGAGTCCCTGAATTACTTTAAATAAAAACAAGTCAAACTTGGGCGAAGAACATTCCAAAGAGCAAGTAGTTTCAAATTCTGAACATAATTTTGTATATCAACATTTTAAGCATTGTTTATCGTTATAGGCTATAATTGACATTTGTTGTCTATGCCTACCTGCAACACTCACTACGCTTTTTTATTCTGTAACAGTTTGTGGCAGACATATTTCTGCTCATCAAAGAACCCTATTGGGCTTCCCTGGTGGCGCAGTGGTTGGGGGTCCACCTGCCGATGCAGGGGACGCGGGTTCATGCCCCGGTCCGGGAGGGTCCCACATGCTGCGGAGCGGCTGGGCCTGTGGGCCGTGGCCGCTGGGCCTGCGCGTCCGGAGCCTGTGCTCCGCAACGGGAGAGGCCACAGTGGTGAGAGGCCCGCGTACCACAAAAAAAAGAAAGAAAGAAAGAACCCTATTATTTCACACATTTTCCAGCACACTTGCAGTTAGGCAGAACCATGTGGCTAACTCTATATAATGGGCTGTTAGCTCTGTGATAAGTACCAAGCTAAAGCATTATAGCTCATGCATAAACGTCTGGGCTTCTTCATTCCCTGATGAAGCAACTGTGGAGGCTTCATGTTAAGATCAAGGTGAAAACAGTATGGATTCCTGAGTTACCACATGGACTACTAGAGTTATCACCTAGCCTTGTGGCTGACTTTGCATGAGCAAGAAATAAGCTTTTGCTGCATAAAGTCCCTGAGATTTGGGAGTTATTATTCTAGTACAGCCTGGCATAACCTAAACTACAGCTCCTCTATTGTCACGTCTATGTAATTGTGGTGGGTTGGTCACATATAACAGTCCAGGAACACTGATTTGATCCAGGTCCATTAATCCAGGCCAAAGTCAATGCTAAAATTTCCATTGAAATTCTTGGTAAGATACATTTTTTCTTTTTTTAAATTTTTATTTTATATTGGAGTATAGTTGATTAACAATGTTGTATTAGTTTCAGGTGTACAGCAAAGTGATTCAGTTATACATATACATATATCTATTCTTTCTCAAATTCTTTTCCCATTTAGGTTATTACAGAATACTGAGCAGAGTTCCCTGTGCTGTACAGTAGGTCCCTGTTGTTCATTAACATGTCTTTATGCTGAAGCTAAGTTGATACGACACAATCCTGGAGTCCCCACGTGTAAAGAGCCTACTTGGGTATTAAATCAACAGAAAGGACAATAAAATCAAGAGAAAAAGAGAGAAATTCTTACTTTTCTGAGTACCCAGATCCCTAAACTTTTCAGTCAAATAAGCCATAAATTCCTTTCTTTGCTTAAACCAATATGACTTGTTGGGCTTCTGACACTTGAAAGAATTATGACTACTACCACAGATATTAACACAAAAGTCTTAACATACTCATAGCTTAAACACAGCATAAACAACACTAATTTGAACTCTAGCTTCTGGGAGGAAGAGCACAAATATCACAAGAGGGAAGGGGAAGAAGAAGAAAGTAATATTACTTTTACCTTTTGAGCATGGACAGTTAATCCTCAGCACTTTTTTAAAATTTGTCTTGTCTCTCTTATGTAAAGTCACCCATCTATGGGAAACTCTTCCCAAGCCCCAATAAAGCCCTCAGAAACCATATACAAGCCACTAAGACTCCATCCAAGCATACCCTGCCACTAGAAAAACTACAGCATGGTCCAAAATGTTCTTGTATTCCACTAAATCAAAACTTCTATTCTAGGAAAACATATGCCCTAGAAGAAGACACAACAAATTATTAATAGTACTAATTTCTAGGGAGAGGGACTGGGAAGTGACTCAAATTTAAATGTGTTACAGTGATCATATACTGTTTTTTTAATTTAAAAACATTAATGATAAAAGCTACCAAAAGAAATTATCCCCTCAAAGCAGCTTATCTCAATTGGGCCTTCTAAGAAAACAGTCTGAAGTCAGCAAAAATACACACCAAGGTGTGACTGTTTACTAAGTCCCACAAATCCTTGCTTTGAATTTTTAACATAATATGCTTATTAAGTCAAATAAATCTCTGGCTTGTCTTAAATATGTAAGTGTAAAACAGGCAGGTTCCTCCTAAACTAAAAATATTTTAGGCAATTCATCTCTCTCAAGAAATCTGCCCTTAGAACCCTCTTGCACTGTTGGTGGGAAGGTAAATTGATACAGCTACTATGGAGAACAGTATGGAGGTTCCTTAAAAAACTAAAAATAGAACTACCATACGACCCAGCAATCCCATTACTGGGCATATACTCTGAGAAAACCATAATTCACAAAGAGTCATGTACCACAATGTTCACTGCAGCTCTATTTACAATAGCCAGGACATGAAAGCAACCTAAGTGTCCATCTACAAATGAACGGATAAAGATGTGGCACATATATACTATGGAATATTACTCAGCCATAAAAAGAAACAAAATTGAGTTATTTGTAGTGAGGTGGATGGACCTAGAGTCTGTCATACAGAGTGAAGTCAGAAAGAGAAAAACAAATACCGTATGCTAACACATATACATGGAATCTAAAAAAAAAAAAAAAAAAAGGTTCTGAAGAACCTAGGGGCAGGACAGGAATAAAGATGCAGATGTAGAGAATGGACTTGAGGATACGGGGAGGGGGAAGGGTAAGCTGGGTTGAAGTGAGAGAGTGGCAGGGACATATATACACTACCAAATGTAAAATAGATAGCTAGTGGGAAGCAGCCACATAGCACGGGGAGATCAGCTCGGTGCTTTGTGACCACCTAGAGGGGTGGGATAGGGAGGGTGGGAGGGAGATGCAAGAGGAGGAGATATGGGGATACATGTATATGTACACGTGATTCACTTTGTTATAAAGCAGAAACTAGCACACCATTGTAAAGCAGTTACGCTCCAATAAAGATGTTAAAAAAAAAAAAAAAAGAAGAAATCTGCCCTTAGAACCCTCCTACACTGTTGGTGGGAATGTAATTGGTACAGCCACTATGGAGAACAGTATGGAGGTTCCTTAAGAAACTAAAAATAGAGCTACCATATGATCCAGCAATCTCACTCCTGGGCATATACCGGAGAAAAACATGGTTCAAAAGGATACATGCACCCCAGGGTTCACTGCAGCACTGTTTACAATAGCCAAGACATGGAAGCAACCTAAATATCCACTGACAGATTAGTGGATAAAGAAGATGTGGTACATATATACAACAGAATATTACTCAGCCATTAAAAAGAATGAAATAATGCCAGTTGCAGCAACATGGATGGACCTGGAGATTATCATACTAAATGAAGTAAATCAGACAGAGAAAGATAAATATCATATTATATTGCTTATATGCAGAATCTAAAAAAAAGATACAAATGAACTTATTTACAAAACAGGCTCACAGACTTAAAGAACAAACTTATAGTTATCTATAGTTATCTGGGGCGGGGGAGGGGAAGGGGGAGGGGGAGGGATAGACTGGGAGTTTGGGATTGACATGTACATACCGCTGTATTGAAAATAAATATCCAATAAGGACCTATTGTCTCAGCTCAGTACTCTGTAATAACCTAAATAGAAAAAGAATTTGAAAAAGAATAGATACATGTATATGTATAACGGAATCACTTTGCTATGCATCTGAAGCTAATACAACATTGTTAATCAACTATACTCCAATATAAAATAAATATTAAAAAAAAAAAGAAAAAGAAATCTGCCCTTAGTGTCAGTTTCCTAGGCTACTGTTTTTGAAATTTTCCTCTCTTCTAAGTCCAGAGATTCTCCAAGTAATGAATTATGATAGCAGTTTTTATATGTAAGACATGTTTTGAATAGCATGTTATGAATCAGGAATTAATTAAAACCAAGTTTTATACAGATACAATACATATTATAGAAATTATAATACATGTCATAGATAAGCTGATACTTTGTTTTGATGTGTGTGTGTTTCATCCATGTTTTCTAAGAACCTTAGGATGATGCACTATGGATGTAGAGGAATTAACACTCTTCCTTCAGTAGCCTGAGAAGGCTTCTACATGTAATGGGTTTCTCCAAATATTATAGTATTCTCTATATATCCTAATTGTACATGTGATATTAAATATATCATACTACTTAATTTATATTTAAATTGCTGATTTTAATATTTTTTACCCATTCTAGTTTTATCATGTTTATATTTGAGTTTTAGTGAAAATTATAAAGGATTCCAAATAATTTCTCAAAACTTTAATTCATTTTTATTTAAACTACATTTTACAGTTAAATAATGAGGTACAAGATACCTCAAAAGTTTTTAAGCAGAAAATCACCTCTATACGTTTTCAATCTTTCAACATTTGAGAGGCTCTGAGCTCTAATTACTGTTTAACAGGTGATCAATACCATATTTATTTGTAAAATGGGACACAAATCATACTGTGGCAGAAGGGTAGTATTAGATATCTGAGACTGACTAGTATCCCTTTTCTTAATTGCTGTCCCTATATCTAACGGTTAACATGCTTAGGAGTTACCAGATTAAGACAAATGGCCCTATTTGTGGGCCTCAGCTAAGTGATCCAGAGATAGAAAACTGAATCTAGCTGGGCCAAAGAGTTCTCTTACTGGAATTTTTAAGTGTTTGGACCTGATACAGTTTTGAGATCAGTACAAGAGCTGAATCTCTGAGACATAAAACTGAATGTTGGTGAGTATATTTCCTGCCATGTGGAGAAAAAAGGCCAGTCTGCACTGAAAGAATGAAGCCAACACATAAAAAGAAGCCCAAAAAG
>NW_006796034.1:253388-263816 GCF_000442215.2 Lipotes vexillifer | reverse complement strand
GGGAAGGCGGGCGGGAGGGAGGGAGGGAAGGAGGGAGGAAGACAACAAAGGTCTCTGGCTCTCTGGCTGTGTTTCAGATCCTGACTTTTTTTTCCCCTGTGACCTAGCTGCATCCCAGGACTTCCAGCAGCTGAACTGTTCAACCTCTTCTTGAACTCAAGTTAAAAAGTCAAATCAATTTTAAAAAAACAATCAAATCAATAAAAGATATCAATAAATAAATCAATAAATATCTCTTCTCAATAAATTTACCATTAAACAAACTAGCTCACTGGGGTTTCCATCACTTACAGACACAAATCTTTCCTCATATAGTGGAAAACTGAATGTAAAAGATATCCACATACAAAAGAACAAAGCTGTACCCCCACCTTACAACCATATAATAACATTAACTCAAAATGGGTCAAAGATCTAAACGTAAGAGCTAAAACTATAAAACTCTTAGAAGAAAACATAGGGAAAAGTTTTACAACATTGGATTTGGCAATGATTTCTTGGATATGACACCAAAAGCACAGACAACAAATGAAAAAAATAGATAAACCAAACATCAAAATTTAAAACTTCTGTGCATCAAAGGGCATGATCAACAGAGTGAAAAGGCAACTGTGGAATGGCAGAAAGGATGTGCAAGTCATATATCGGATAAGAGGTTACAATCCAGACTGTATAGAGAACACCTAAAACGCAATAATAAAAAAACAAACAATCCAATTTAAAAAATCAGCAAAGAATTTGAATAGCATTTCTCCAAAGATATACAAATGGCCAGCCAAGCATATGAAAAAATACTCAGTGTCACTAATCACTAGGGAAGTGCAAATCAGAGCCACAATGAGATTTCTTACACCCATCGGAATGGCTACTGTTCAAGAAAAAAGAAAGAAAACACCCAGAAAATATTAAGCGTTGGCAAGGATATGGAGAAATTAGAACCCTTGTGCATTGCTGGTAGGGATGCAAAATAGATCAGCCACTGCAGAAAATAGTACGGTAGTCCTCAAAAAAATTAAACACAGAATTACCATAAGATCTAGCAATTCCTCTTCTAGGTATATAGCCAAAGAATTGAAAGTAGGGACTCAGATATTTGGACACCATGTTCATAAAATCATTACTCACAATACAGAAAAGGTGGAAGAACCCCAAATGTTCATCACAGATGAATGGATAAACCAAGTGTGGTATTATCCATACAATGGAATAATATTCAACCTTAAAAAGGAAGGGAATTCTGATACATTTCCCAACATGGATAAACCCTTACAACATTATGTTAAGTAAAATAAACCAGTCACAAAAAAAACAAACAAATACTGTATGATTTCACTTATGCAGTACCTAATCAATTTCACAGACACAGAAAGTATTACTAGAATTGCCAGAGCCTAGAGGAAGGGGAAAATGGGGAGTTGTTTAATAGGCAGAGTTTCAGTTGTTCAAGATGTGTAAGTTCTAGGAACTGGTCACAGAGCAGTACAAATATACTTAATATACATATTTATATTTCAGCTTGAGATACAGCTGAAATACACATTTAAAAATGATTAAGAGAGTAAATTTCACGTTACGTACATTTTACCACAATTTTTAAAAATTGAATGTATAAAAAGTGATTACTACAAGTAGTAGTAGACAAATTCTGAATACTGTATTTGTTTTTTTAAGGAACATGCTTCATTCTCACTATACCTCTACTGGTGGTAAATGGTGAAATAGACTGATAACAAGAAGAAAGAAGAGGACTTAAGTATTTATGCCTGAAAGACCTAGGAGAAGAAAAACCAAACAAGCTTCAATGGATGTGAAGGTAAACAAAGTATTTCATATCTTAAAAATGCCAGTTCCTAATTTTGCTTGATCTTTAACATGTTAAGGATACATAGTATCTAAAATGTGAAGGGGACTATGCATTTATGGTATCAGCTTCATAGTCTATACCCAAAGAATATATTCAACAATTCATTGCTATTTAGGATGTGACAGGCGTAACAATGTGATCTCTAATCAACCTGCAAATCTTCCAGAAGAATATTTTCAGGCATGTTCAAGACAGAAAAGAGGAGAATTATTTTATTGCTCAATTTAGACTGAGGAAGGAGCAGATTGGCACAGACTTAAGTATTATACTTTTTGGAGAAATTTTGTTCTGCAAGTTGATAACTTCTGTTTTCCTTCTAAATATTAGATTCTTAAAGCAGAACTATATAACACAGTCTTAGCTTCAAGTCAGCAGCTTAATCAATCTGATTTGCCTATATTTTAAACGTATAGGATGATGAAATAAACATTTTGTCTCATTTTAGACACTCCTACACAATTCAAATGGCTAAACAACTCAAATAAAACTATTAAAGACATTATGAAAGAACTAAGAGATTAAGTGATCTATATAGCCAACATCATTGACAACCTTCTTATTTCTTTATAGTTGTTTAAACAAGATCTTTAAATCCTTTTCACTGGAAAGCTCACTATCAAAATGTTTACCACAACTGGGTTGAACTTATTTTCTTTCTTAAGAGCTTTATGTTTTACTTGTTAGGTTCTGCTTCATTTTTTTTTTTTTTACACCGGCCTCTCACTGCTGTGGCCCCTCCCGTTGCGGAGCACACGCTCCGGACGCGCAGGCTCAGCGGCCATGGCTCACGGGCCCAGCCGCCCCGCAGCATGTGGGATCCTCCCAGACCGGGGCACGAACCCGTGTCCCCTGCATCTGCAGGCGGACTCTCAACCACTGCGCCACCAGGGAAGCCCTGCTTCATTTTTTAAGGAAACAGTTTAATATAAAAATCAGGAAAAGGTTTCATGATTCTTGTTAAGGTGATGAGCTTGAATTTCTTGACTAGTAAAGCAGTAGAGTTCATTGATTGAATCATTCCACAAAAGTTTACTGTTGTTTGCTGACTACAGGGCAAGTACTCTACAGGTCTTAGAAATACGACGACAAAGATCAACAAACTCAACTGAAAATGACAAACAACCCTATTGCTGCAAATGTAGGTTAGTAGTCTGGTGGATAATTAAGTTGGGGGTTAGGGGCATCTTTCAGGTATAACAAAATGAACTGAGATAAAATTAGAGCTCATGGCACACAAAAAGTACAGGGATAGGAGCAGAAAAAATGCCAATGATCAAAAAAACAAACAGCTAGGGCTTCCCTGGTGGCACAGTGGTTGAGAATCCACCTGCCAATGCAGGGGACACGGGTTCGTGCCCCGGTCCGGGAAGATCCCACATGCCGCAGAGTGGCTGGGCCCGTGAGCCATGGCCGCTGATCCTGTGCGTCCGGAGCCTGTGCTCCGCAACGGGAGAGGCCCGCGTACCGCAAAACAAAACAAAACAAAAACAAACAAACAAAAACAGCTAGAAAACTGAAAACAAAAATAATTTTTTTTTAATTTAAAAAAATAAAAAACAAAAAACCCAAACAGCTAAAATATTGTAACAGTAAGTATATGAAGTCCAAATCATACATATCAAGAAAATATAGTTATATTACATTAAAAAAAGGTTCTCCAATTGTCATGCTATTTCCTCTCCTCTGATAAGCCACCAGAAGAAAATAGCTAATAGAGTTAAGCAGAATATTACAGGCAAGAAGCAGAGAGAACTAACATTATGCTATCCCTAGCTCCAATTTATAATAGGTTATAGGAATAATAAAAGTAAAAAGCATTTGTCTTAAATTCTCATAATTAAATTTTTAAACTTCCTTAATGACAAGTACATTTTCTTAAAAGGAAGGACTTCTAAAATGTTAACCTTTTATTTTAACCTGTTCTTATCTTTATGGAAAAAGATACAACTAGCCCTAAATTTATGAAGTACATAATTTAATTTATATTTAATTAAATTTCTATAATTTGTTTATAATTAATTGTTACATTATAAACAGATGTGTTAGTTGGAAAGAGTATGTTATGTAGTTTTTAGATAATTTATTATTGTCCCTAGTAAAATACCTTAGAAACCCAAAGATGTCTCAATGTCACTAGGTACTGGTGATAGAAAAAAATCCTCTTCAGTGAGAATTAGTAATTCTCCCTATGCTGAGAGGCAGCACCAAGTACTCAGACTCTGCAGCCAGATTTGAGCTCTTTCTTCACCTCTCTGTAACTCAGTTTCTTAATGTATAAAGTAATACCAACATCTCATTGGGTTTTTATGAAAATGAAATATAGGATGTGTAAAAGCACTGAGAATAGTGCTGGCACATTAAATGCTATGTTAAGTGTTAAGTAAATACCAAAAAGTGCTTGTTCTGTGCCAGGGACTATTCTAGAAGTTAGGAATAAGCACTGCACAGAACAAAGAAGAATCTTTTTCCTTTGTGGAGTTTATCTTTTATTAGGGAGACTATTTTCTAGAATTAAGAGGCAAAAATTATTTAGCCAGTAAGTCATCTGGATACAGACACCTAGATATGTACCAGGCAGGCTCAGGAACTACCAGAGACTGACAAGAATGAAAGAGTTCCCACAAGATCTAATTCTATGAAGAAAATTAATATAGGGAATAGTTCCTCCTGCTTGTATCCAGATGCCAGTCTTAGGGTTTACTACATTAAGCAGTTTGATCAAAAACTCAGGGGAGGCCAAAGAGTCACAAGTTAAACAATGGCCAACCAAAGAATGAAAGTAATCTCTACTTTCCACAAGTCAGTACAAAGATGAGCTCCCTAGGTTCTTCGGAGACTAAACAGTGAGATAGGAATAGAAAATTCTGATAAAGAGACATGAGAAAATAAAGACTAAATAGAAAATAGAAACTGGTTTTATTTGCATTATTCTATATCTAAGCCTATTCTAAATATTTGGGACAGCTCTTAGTAGAGCAATCTCTTCACTTGATGTATATGACATAAACTCTAGTATGGATAGAAAGCAGTACACGGTCAAAGGTTCACCATATAGTTAGAGATCCTAATTTCTAAACTAAAGTGAAACACAGGTCATTCAATTATTTATGCATTCAACTTACATTCACTCAGCTCTAGAGGTACCAGCTATGTTGCCAGGGTTGGCAAGGTACAGAAATAAAAATAAGATCCAAGAAATTTGGAGAGATTTCTGTTCTGGTTAAGGTAAGAGTAAGTTTTAGGCTTCCCATTGTCCAATCTATTTCTCTCCCAGTACCACGCTGTCACATTTGAGCCAAAAAGGAATGATCTGGGGTGGAAGTAGGGGAATATAATTTCATGCAGCAATCTCTATGATAGAATTTAATGCTGTAATTATTTTTACTAGAAAAAAATGATACATACTATTATGCATATAGAGCTTTTTTTCACTTAAGAAAATTTAGTCAATCTGTCATACAAATACAATATTATAAATTTATTAGAAGAATGACTGATTTCAGTTTTTTATGTCCACAAACAAAACACATTCTACCAAGTGATTCAAAGTCCCACTTATTATCCATCAAAATGGACATGGTTCAATTGTTTTTTGGTTTGTTTTTTTTTATACAGCAGGTTCTTATTAGTTATCCATTTTATACATATTAGTGTATACATGTCAATCCCAATCTCCCAATTTATCACACCACCAGCACCACCCCCCACCACTTTCCCCCCTTGGTGTCCATACGTTTGTTCTCTAAGTCTGTGTCTCTATTTCTGCCCTGCAAACCGGTTCATCTGTACCATTTTTCTAGGTTCCACATATATGCGTTGATATACGATATTTGTTTTTCTCTTTCTGACTTAATTCACTCTGTATGAGTCTCTAGATCCAGCCATGTCTCTACAAATGACCCAATTTCGTTCCTTTTTATGGCTGAGTAATATTCCATTATATATATACATACACATATATATGCACCACATCTTCTTTATCCATTCATCTGTTGATGGGCTCAACTGTTTATAACTATGTCTCCAAACATGATTAGATGCTTTATTTTTTTTATTCCTGTTCTCAAACCACTACCAAAAATGAAGCAATACCAAACTAAAATAAAGTTAAACCAAAGCCATCAAAACAGACAGAAGACAGAGAAAAAACTGGGAGTGCCAAAATTATACTGCAAATTAAATTTATGCAAATAAAAAATATATATTTACAAAAAATATATTGTGAAATTCAATCCTGCAATATATTTGAAATGTAAATGTTTAATATATTTGAATATAGTTGTTATTCAGGAGACAAAAGAGCTGCCTCACTATGAAAAGAAACTGTCCTCTGCAGTAGCAAAAACAGGAGGGAGTCAACCAAAAGAATTTTTCCCATTAAAGAAGAAATAAACAAGGCACACTTCTTCCCTTTGGACAAAACAGATACTATAAAGAGTAGCTGATAATCCAGTCATTTACTAAGCATTCATCCAAAGCAGCAAATCTCAAAGTAGAGAAAGGGAAGGGAGTAGATGGTTTTCAAGTTACACAAGCCTCCTCCCAACTTTTCCTTATTGGAATTCCTCAACACCTTCCAATAATCCTGCTCTTGCTGAGAATCACTGCAAGTGAGAGCCACTGTTAGGATGAACATGTACTAAATTTCTTTAGTCTGCTGGGACAGAAAAAAGATTCACATCACTTAACCTGAGCATCTGTACATGACAAAACCTACCTTCTCACTATAAAATTATATTTTCATATCATGGAATTGTGGGTTCTAGCCACTCCTGCTTCAAAGAAGTGGTGTTAAAATCTCTTTTTGCAAGTTAAGTGAAAATTATAACCGTTATTATCAGTCACAAAACAGAAAGGCAAACAAGTGTGCCATTTGATTAGAGTCCTGTTACTCTGGTAAAACCTTGGCCATTCTGAAACTCTTGAGGCCCAAGTTATTCTGGACAATTAAACATTGCAGATTGCTGAAGGTTTGCCTTATAAATTACCAATTTTTATTCTATAATTTGTGATAGGATTCTTTTGAAATACACCATCTTCTTTGCTTAAGATTACACAACTGTTGAAGACTTCAATAATTTAAAAATACAAGTAAAAAGTGTAAGTTCCTTCCCTTCTCACCCCCCCACTCTCATTCCTCAGAGGTTACCAGTGTAAAACAATTTGTGGTGTACCCTTTTAGACCTCTTCAGAATACATACAAATTTTACACATAGCTATATACTCAAGCTCAAGTAAGCAAGGAGGTCTTGCTGTACATTCAGTTCTGCAACTTGCTTTCTACACTGACAGACTGAGTAGCCTTTTAAATATGCTGCTACACCTGACTTTTTCAAATTGCATATTCCACAGTATTTTTCATCATTCCCTTACTGACAGGTACCTTTAGGCTGGAAACAATTTTTTCATCTGTTGTTTGCAATCTTTTAATCTTTTCTTTATTATTTGGCACTTCACACTGCCATCACATTACTGTACTGTCTGTAGCATTTTCTTTCTTCACTTCTATTGGAATACTTAGAAACCAGAAAACTTAATGTGCTAGAGTTGAGATCAAATTATAAAGTAAATGAGGGAAATTTTTCATTGTTTACACATGAATACATTTTTTTATTATTTTAACTTTTCAGAGGTCCTTAACGCTTCCAGATTCCTGAACAGTAAAGTTCCCAAGTCAAAACTTTTGGACATGTAAATTATCATCACAATTAATATACTAGGTTCCCTGTTTATATTTTCATATGGAAATTCCTTTATTTAAAAAAAACATAGGAAGCAAATGGATCATGAAATTAGCATGATGCTACTATTTCAATAGATGTCATAATAGTAGTATGTATATCATTATAAACATAAGTAACCTATTCATCATACTAGTCTATTTCATCCCTACACCCAGTCAGCTCCTTGCAGAAACTGCGACAAATGGTGGACATATGTGGTTTATCACTCAAATATCCCCCTTCCTTCTGTGATCCACTACCTTAAATTTCTTTTGGGCACCTATCCCTCCCCCCACCATTAGCTATAAATCAATCTAATATTCTCATTTCAGTGAATTGTTCAGGACAAGCATATAATCTAACCAGGGTCAGCAAGACAAAAGGAGACTTTTGCTGGGATTTCTGGAGAAAAGAAGTTGATGCACGCTTGTACTCTGCTCTCCTTCCAACTTCTTCCTCTCCCTTCTTTCACTTTCTTCTTTCCCCCTTTCCTTCCCTCTCTTCTCCCCCAAATGCACAAAAGAGAAGACCATCATTCTTCCCCAGGATGCGGGGGTATGAAGATATGAAAACTAGAGCTATGGGGGTAAAAAGGATGGTACTGAATGAAATCTGAGGATAAAAGCAACAAGGGGAAGCAGAGCCAAGAAATGGAGCCTAGACACATTTGACCCATTAGTCAAAATATGTCTAGACTTTTTACTCACGTGTGCCTTGTGGGTTGGAGTTTTCTGTCACTATGCAATATAAAGAATCCTAACCCCTACAGCTAGAACCTTATATTGTTGTTCTAGTCTTCAAGTTTCAAACACCATTTTTATTGAATAAGTTGCAGCAAAACTACTTTTCAGGTTGTGGTCTAACGACGATTTTCTGCTTAAACAAAATCTTAAGATAAATTCCATTTAAGATTAAAACTTTCCCTTTAAAACTTTTATCTCCTAACACATATTCCAAAATCACTTTCATCAGTAATATCTATCTATCTATCTCTCTCTCTATTTATGGCCACGTTGGGTCTTCATTGCTGAGCGTGGATTTTCTCTAGTTGCGGAGAGCGGGGGCTACTCTTCGTTGTACACAGGCTTCTCATTGCGGTGGCTTCTCTTGTTGCAGAGTACAGCCTCTAGGTACACAGGCATCAGTAGTTGTGGCTCGCGAGCTCTAGAGCACAGGCTCAGTAGTTTTGGCACACAGGCTCAGTTGCTCCACAGCATGTGGGATCTTCCCGGACCAGGGATCGAACCAGTGTCCCCTGCACTGGCAGGCGGATTCTCAACCACTGAGCCACCAGGAAGTCCCTATATATCTAGTTTTTGACAGAAACTCAGCTCATCACACTCACTTTCTAAGTCTTTGAAACTCTAAAGCAATGCGAAACTGGAGAACTCTTCAACATTTTGCAAAGATTACTAAAGCAAAAAGTTACAGGGGAATAAAACTGTAAAGCACAGAATTAATACCCAGGTATTTCTTTTTCCTGGAATTTTGCTTCCTGATTTTATGACTTTAAGTATCTTTCTGGAATGAAAGCTACTCATGATCTAGCTAGCCAATATTCCTTCTGATACTAGGCAATGATTTAATTAAATGAGTCATTAAACCAGTTACCTAGTTCAATCTAACTCTGATGAAAAACACAGAATTTAACCTCTGGTATATCACATTTATCTAACATCCAACTATTTAAACATGTAATTTCATTTCTGAGAACTGAAAAAAAAATGTAACTTACCTCAATTGTTTTGCATAGTTCTGTTCAATTTCTATCCTCTCTTTAACAAATTTGGCGTATCTTTCCAAGAAGTCAATTCCCCATTGTGTATGCTTGTCTAAGCTGTCGAACTGATCCTAGAAAAGGAAGGTAAAACCACACTGAAAAGTCTAAAATTTTATCCACAAATATTTTAACCAGCTTCTGATATCTGTCCAGGCGATGAGGTATGAAAAGAGAAACTTAGGCTCTTCTGCTGGTCCCCACCAATCTCATCCTTTAAGGCCTAGACAGAAATAGGTTCTTCAGCATAAATCATGCTACTTTTATGCCTGAATATCTTTACACATGTGGTTCCCCCTGGCTGCAACACTCTCCACAGTTCATCTCCTTTCAATTAACTCTTTATTCCTCCTTTGAGATTCAGTTCAGGCACTATGCCCTACAGAAAATGAGGCACTATGTCCTACAGAAAATGGCCCTAAAATCTCAGACTGGGCTAAGTGGTCTTTCTCTAGCTCCCCAAGGCTCCCTATAAATTACTGTCTGTTCACTTGCAATACTATATTGAGAGCAGGAGCCATGTATTATTCTACTCTGAACTCCTAAGGCACAAGCACTATGCCTGGCACCACAGCAGGCTCTCAGTGAAGAATAATTTGAACAGAATCAAATAAACTTGGGTTCAAATTCTGGGCTCTGCATGTTTACCATATGTTTTGACCTTGGGCAAGTTACCAAGGCTCTTTATACTCTTTCCATCTTAAAATGGAAGTCCCATCACGCACCTCAGTAGGATTATACTGATGTCATAAAGTGTTATACAGTGCAGTAAACATGATACTAACACATAAAAATCACTGTCCTGAAAGGCTCTTTGTATTCCCTTCTACCTGTTGCCTGAAAAACCATCATTTCCTATTCTTCAAGAATAATCTCCATATTGGCTAATAACTTGGTGCTCTCTACATCTCCCATATCAAAAATCTGTAATTCTGGCAAAATATTCAGATATCATCCCTTTCTATATCTCTAGTTGTTTTATCTTTCCAAATCATCCATGGTTTAAGCACATGTGTTATTTACAAATGAATCATCTCAAAATCTTTGCCTTTTATCTCTTTCCC